>NW_027497074.1:0-99887 GCF_021521415.1 Bidens hawaiensis | reverse complement strand
ACAAAACGGAAAGATAATTTATTCCTTTTGCCAAAACAAACTACCTCTTTTCAAGAAGATACTTTAAGGAGAACTTGATCACCAACATTGAACTCGAGAGGTTTATGGTGCTTATCGGTGTAGCTCTTTTGACGGCTATGAGCGGCAAGAAGATTTTGACGAATAAGAGCGATTCGATCAGAAGTTTCTTGAACAAGCTCGGGACCGGTGATTTGCGATTCACCAACCTCGTTCCAACAAATTGGGGAATGACATTTTTGGCCATAGAGCTTCAAAAGGTGCCATGCCAAAACTAGTGTGAAAACTATTATTGTAGGAAAACTCTACAAGTGGTAGGTGAGTATCCCAATTTCCACTAAAATCTAGTATGCAAGAGCGGAGCATATCCTCGAGAGTTTGAATTGTTCTCTCTAATTAACCATCGGTTTGTGGGTGATAAGCGATGCTGAGATCAATACGGGTACCCAAAGCGGTTTGCAACGATCTCGAAAAATGAGAGGTAAACCGACCATCACGATCGGAGATAATGGTCAAAGGCGTTTCAATGCGGCAAATGATGTTCTTGACACAGAGTCGGGCTAATTCGCTTACGGAAGACTTTTCACGGAACGATATGAAGTGAGCTGACTTGGTCAAACGATCAACAATCACCCAAATACTATTATTGCGACTTTGATTAGTGGGGAGTTTGGTAACGAAATCCATGGCTATATCTTCCCATTTCTAAACGGGGATTGGAGGTTGCTCGAGCAAGCCAAACGGCTTTTGATGCTCGGCTTTAACCTTAGAGCAAGTGAGGCATTTAGATATATACACTGCGATATCTTTCTTCATTCCCGGCCACCAAAACATGGTATGAAGATCGGCGTACATTTTATCCGCACCAGGATGAATAGAGTATCATGACTTATGAGCTTCATCGAGGATGAACACGTGAAGATCGTCACAATCGGAAACCCATTAACGGTCCAAGTAATAGAGTAAGCCATTACGTTTGGTTTCCAGTTGGAGTTCGGCGCCACACGACATCTCATCGTATAAGTTACCCTCGGTGACGGAGATGCGCTGTGCGTCGAAGATGCGGTATTACAGGTCAGATTGGATGGTGACTCAATGGAGCAATACGGATTTAACATGACTCTTACGACTAAGAGCTTCGGCCACGAAATTCGCTTTTCCGGTGGTGGTAGCGAATTTCGCAATCATAATCGCTTAACAATTCGGCCCATCGTCTTTGTCTCATATTGAGATCCTTTTGGTCGAAAATGTGTTGTAAACTTTTATGGTCGGTGAAGACCAAACATTTCGTGCCGTAAAGGTAGTGTCTCCAAATTTTCAAGTCAAACACGACCGCACCAAGTTTGAGGTCTCGTGTACCTTGAGTTGATGCCAAGCGTAAGCAATGACCTTGTCTCGTTGCATAAGAACACAACCAAGACCTTGAATAGAAGCATCACAAAAGACAACAAAATCGTCATTGCCCTCGGGAAGAGCAAGGATTGGACATTGCAAAGCATGTCCTTAAGAGTTTGAAACGCTTCCTCTTGATCCAAACCCCATTCGTAAACCTTCCCTTTTTGGGTTAGTGCGGTAAGGGGTGAAGCAATCTTCGAAAAGTTGCGGATAAAACGACGGTAATACCCCGCTAAAACAAGAAATGAACGAACCTCCGTTGGAGAGGACGGGGTCATCCAATTTTTAACGGCCTCAATTTTAGTGGGATCAACGTGAATACCCTTGTTGTTAACGATGTGGCCCAAGAATTGAACTTGCTTTAGCCAAAATTCGCATTTGGAGAACTTAGCATAAAGTTGGTCCTTTCGTAACAAGTCGAGAATGGCGCGCAAAATGGTCTTTGTGCTCGGTCTCGGATTTAGAGTATATCAAGATATCATCGATGAAAACAATCACGAACTTGTCGAGGTAGGGTTTACAAACATGATTCATGAGATCCATGAAAACGGCAGGAGCATTAGTCAAACCAAAAGGCATAACTCGGAATTCAAAGTGGCCATAACGAGTACGGAAGGCTGTCTTGGGTATGTCATCTTCGTGGACACGGAGTTGGTGATAACCCGAACGAAGATCAATCTTAGAGAAACATGCGGCTCCTTGGAGTTGATCGAAAAGATCATCAATACTCGGAAGGGGATAACGATTCTTGATAGTAAGTTTGTTGAGCTCACGATAATCGATACACATACGAAGAGTACCGTCTTTCTTCTTAACAAACAAGACGGGTGCGCCCCATGGAGAAGAACTCGGGTGAATAAAACCCTTTTCCGTGAGTTCTTGGATTTGGTTAGAGAGTTCTTGCATCTCGGAAGGTGCAAGACGGTAAGTGCTTTGGTGACGGGGTTTGCTCCGGGTAAAAGATCAATACGGAACTCCACTTGAAGAGTGGGAGGGAGTCCGGAAACGTCATTGGGAAAGACTTCGGGGAAGTCACGGACAATCGGGATGTCGGAAAATTTCTTTTCTTCATCGGATTTTGTGGGTGACGTGGGCTAAAAAGGCGACATACTTCTTGCGTAAGTAACGTTGGACTTCGAGACAAGACATGAGATTTAGCTTTGAGAATGGTCTTTCTCCAAGAACGTTTAGAATCACGCCTCCATCGATAGGGATTCGAATGAGTTTTTCAAAACATAAAATCTCGGCTCGGTGGAGAGAGAGCCAATCCATACCAATGATAACGTCGAAGCTTCCCATTTGCATAGGGATAAGGTCGATAGAGAACTTTTTCCCATTGAGAGTAATCGTGCAATTTCTAATGACAGAGTTAATAGTGATCGAACTACCGTTTGCTATCTCTACCGTGAAGGGCTTAGATAATTTACTACGGGGCACATCAAGTATGTATTCAATGTCAAAGGAAATAAAACTCCTTTCGGCTCCCGAATCAAATAATACCGAGGCATTATGCTTATTGACTAGAAACGTACCGTTCACCACATCATTCGAGTTTCGGTCTTGATGAGCATTGATGGTGAAAGCTTGGCCTTGAGTTCTTTGAGGTGCTTGGATTTGAGAAGTCGAAGCTTGAGGAGTTGGAGCTTGATAGGCTTGCATGACCATGGGTTGAGCTTGAGGAGTTGGAGGAGCCATGAGTTGGGGTATTTGGGGTTGAAAAGCTTTGATAGGCTTGGGAGATGTAGTAGGGTTGTGGTGCAACATAGGCTTGGTGAACTTGGGAGAGTCGAGGACACGCGTTGCGAAGGTGATTTGGGTCACCGCAGTTGTAGCAAGCCCTGGTGGGGTTAACGATTGGAGCACGAGGGATGGCTCGGTTGGGTTGGTTTGTTGGTGCGAACCGCGGTGGAGCGGCTTGCACGCGAGGTGCTTCTCGACAATATTGGGTGAGGTGGCCGAATCTGGTGGCAATTGGTGCACACCCGACAAGTGGCTTGGGCCGGGTGGTGGCGTTGGCAAGTGTTGCAATACGGGTGTGGGCCGGTGTACGACTTCTTGTTTGGAGGGGCTTGTTGGGCTTGTGGTTGGGCTAAGACATAATTTTGGGAGTTCGGTTTTCTCTTTTTGTTGCGGTAGTGAGATGAGTTGTTGTGGTTGTTATTCTTGGAGGATTCGGTCTTAGCGGATTCGGGCTTAGATTCTTTAGTAGGCTCAGGTGTGGGCTTATCGTTGGGTTTCTTGGAATTCTTTCGTGTCAAGGTTCCGGCCTTAACATGGTTCTCGGTGAGGGTACCATCTAGGGTGATGGCATCATGGAGGGTTTGAGGGTCACGACTTAGAATGGAGTCTTGGATTTGCATAGGCAAACCCGAGATGTACTTATCGATTGCACATTCAAGGGGAGTGACCATGTGCGGGATGAGAAGGCTCAGTTCATGTAAATGGTCGTTGTAGATGGTGTCATTTCCACTTTCTTGTTTCAAGTTCCAAAACTCTTCTTCCAACTTCCGAAGCTCATGTTTCGGGCAGAACTTCTTGAGCATGAGTTTCTTGATGCCATCCCATGGCAAGGCCATGGCCACCTCAGCGCCAAGTATGCACTTCTCACCGTTCCACCAATTGAGAGCATTCTTCTTAAGCATTGCTCGAGGCGTAAGTCGTTTTCTTGTCCTCGGGACATTCACAATGGAGGAATATGCTCTCAATTTCTTCTAACCATTGAAGGAGAACGGTAGCACCGTCGATACCGAAGTATTCGGGCGGGTTGGCACTCTTGAATTGTTTGAGGGGGTAAGCATTTGGATTCGGAGTTGTGGATGATGAAGAAGCATTCACAGTTTGCAACTGAGAGATGATCGTTGGGAGGGCTTCCACGATGCCCTTAGCAATGCGGGATGACATACTGCGGCCAGAGTTGCTGGTGCGACGGTTATGGTTGATGAGGCGAGAAGACATACTGCTATGTTAAAAGGTGTAAAGTTCGTAAGACTCGGGTGAATGTTGCAAGTATAATTAATTGACGAAATATAGTAGTCGTGCATTGAGGTTGGGATTGTGTTTGAGGTTGAGAATTTCATTACTTACAAGACTTGATTATATAAAATTTTATCATCTTTAACATTTTGAGAAAAAAAATAGATATATATATAACAACATAACTTGAATTAAAATACATGGGTTCATTTATCGGTTAGGGCTTCATGAACCACCATGGGTTCTTCCAAAAAATGAAAAATATCGAACACCAAATAAACAAAATCAATCGAAAATCGAATTTGAGGGGGGGTGTTGAGGTAGATGGTTGAAGTAGTTCGGGAACCACCCCATTGTACATACTTCATCCATCCGATCAACAAAACACAATACGGAAAAACCGAGTTTAGCCACGACTCACCATGAATTCGGTTATAAATTTAAGGATGCGATCGTCACATGACCACGTTGATACAATGAGGGTAGTAGATTCGCGGTTGATTGAGATTTATGCGCATTGCACTTCCTTAAGCTCGCAAGCCTTGGTGTCAAGGGTTCGGTAAACAAGTGTGCCCCTCTTCTAGTTACTACATATCCGTCCCACGAATCATCCTCAAAGAGAGGGGAGAAAAAGGTGGGATTTCCGAAGGAATTTCCCGAATAAAAATCGTCCTAGAGTTTTAAAAAAATAATTTTGGAGGGTGAGGCATAGCCTCGGATTAAGTGTGCTTTTGTGTACAATTGTATATAATGAACAATATAAATATGCTAAGCTATGTAAAAAAATTTAAACAAGTAGGGTGCACGTATAGGAACACATATAAGGACCCTAAGCATGCTACTAGGTCGTTACGTCTAACCACCTATCTTATAGCCTTCGGCTCTGATACCAATCTGTCACACCCCAACCTACGGCGGCCGGGCGCGACATTGATTGTATCATAGCTTAGAAGACACTAAGTGAAATACACGTGTCAATATCTAAATTATTCATTCATATATCAAGTTCAAAAGCACAAACATCGTTTCAAATAAAATACCGTTACAATTAAATATTCAAAACATAAATAACTTAAAATAAAAGTTCTCTTCAATCATCAAGCAACCTAAGGTCTCATCTAACTTCCAATACTTGATTCATCCGATAAAGCTACCTGCGTCATGCGTGAAAATATATATTTTGTCAACATAAAGTTGAGCAAGTAAACCACAGTTTTGAATATATATAATAATAAAAGACAATTCCACGCGATAATTGTCTTTTCAACTGAATCGTGATGATAACGGTTTAATTCGACGGCGTATGATCATACTAATGAGGATGAGGATAAGGTACCAACCAACATAAAAATAAACACATAGTCATATTCACACATAACAACTAATCGAGCAATTTCAATTATGCATATAACGGAAATGTAGTGAAAACAATAAATTGATTTTGAACGCATAACGCCCCCAAAATTTGTAAAGCGGTAAAAAGGGGGATGTGAACTTACTTACCTTATAGGGTAGGATAAACGAGGACGAGATAAGAAAAAGAACTAGGATGAAAGTCGTCAAACTCCTCGAGATACGGCAACAAAATTTCCTAATTATAAACGAAAATGTAATAAGACTTCTAACTGATTTTGGGTTTGATGAGTCTTAAGTCGAGTTTGTAAGTAATTAGTTTACTTATTATTATTATTATTATTATTATTATTATTATTATTATTATTAATGCTTTCGTTATTGTTAATCGCATAAAAACGAACACAATGCATAAAAAAATTACCCGAGATGTTAACGAATTAAGCATGCACAGTGAGATAGGGTTTTGCGGCTCAAGCTCTCAATCAAAACTGATAATAAGGATCTTGTATGCTGAAATTAGGTTAGGGTTTTGATTCGCGCTGGTTTAAGGAGTGTGTGTGTACGATTAATTGAATTATAAGCGTGTTTATAAAGGGTTTTAGGGACGAGGCCAGCCGCGGTTCATTTTTTGGTATGTTAGCTGTCAATTGTAATATGTTTCTACAATTAAACTGTCGGTGTAACGCGTTTAAGGTAAGCAATTGATTTGGAAAGATCAATTTGTTCGAAAATTGAGGAACAAGAAAAAGGGGGGGGGGGGGTGCGTTGTCGGTGGTGGGAGAGGAAGAAGAAAAAGAGAATTTTAAATAATATTTGCTAATTGGTCCTTGTTCTAAGGTTGATGGTTCAAAAGTGAACTAGAGTTAGTAGAGGGGTTAGTTTTGTACATGAATTATAGTTATAATCAAGTAAATAATTAAACAAATAAAATAATAAACACAAATGCGTGATTTATTGATAAAATACCTGATCCAGGGTCGGGTAGTGATTACAAAACTGAAAGGGGACGAAAAACCCAAAATGTTACAGAGATCATGCCTAATGACTCAACAAGAAACAAGAATCAGGCACAATCAAAGGCTTTGGTAAAAAGGTCAGAAAAGTTGTAATCCGAGTCGACCCTTTCAATACTGACAAGTTTCTGGTCATAACAATCACAAATGAAATGCATTCGGATGTCAATATGTTTTGTCTTAGAGTGTTGGACAGGGTTTTTAACATTACAAACTGATACCTCATTATCACACTTGATAGGGGTATTAAAGAAATTCAAACCATAATCCAGCAGCTAATGCTAGATCCAAATCACTTGTGAACAACAGGCAGAGGCAGCAATGTATTCTTCTTCAGCGGAGGAGGTGGATACAACGACTTGCTTCTTGCATTGCCAAGAAATCAACCTGTCTCCCAGGGACTGGCATCCACCCGATGTTGACTTTCTATCATGATTCCCCCCCCCCCCCTCTAATCACTGTCGGTGTAAGCATGCAGTACTAGAGAGGAGTCTTTGGGATACCAAAGACCTAAGCGAGGTTTTCCCATTGAATATTGAAAGATGCGCTTTACAGCGGTTAAGTGAGATTCTTTTGGATCACACTAGTATCTTGCATATTGACAGACGGTGAACATAATGTCTGGTCTACTTCAGTGAGGTACATCATGGAGCCAATCATTGACCGATAGAGATGTTGATCAACTAATTTTCCTGATGTATCTGGAGCCAACACTGGTCGGGTAGCAATCGGAGTGAGGAAGGAATTGGAGTCCTTGAAACCAAACTTTTTAACAATTTCTTGAACGTATTTCTCTTGATATATTAAAGACCCGTCTGACTTCTGTTCAACTTGAAGTTCCAAAAAGAAAGTCATTTCCCCCAATGAGCTCATTTCAAACCAACTTTGCATGAGATGTGCAGACTCTCTACACCATTTATCAGTTTTGGATCCAAAGATTATGTCGTCAACATACACTTGGACCATAATCTAATCGTCCTTCACCTTCTTGATAAAGAGAGTTTGATCAATAACACCTCTTCTATAGCAATTCTTCAAAAGATGTTATGCTAGTGTAGCATACCAAGCACGAGGTGCTTGATGAAGGTCATAGAGAGCTTTATCAAGATGAGAAACGTGTTTTGGATGATCAGGATCTTCAAAACATGGTAGTTGCATGACATAAAATTCTTCTTTTACTTTCCTATACAAAAAAGCAGTCTTTACATCCATTTGATATACTTTGAATTTCGTATGATGCATAGGCCAGAAAGAGACGGGTTGCCTCAAGCCTAGCAACAGAAGCATATACTTCATCGTAATCAAGACCTTCACGCCGAGAGAAACCTTGAATAACTAATCGTGCCTTATTTCTTATAATCACCTCTTATCATCTTTCTTGTTCCTGAATACCCATCTTGTCTCAATCGTTTTCTTGTTCTCTGGCTTCTTAACCAACCTCCATACATTGAGCTTCTTGAAATGTAACAACTCATCTTGCATTGCTTCAACCCAGGAATTTTACTTCAGAGCTACCTTGTAGTCCTTCGGTTCGACCTGTGAAATAAACAAGCAAAAAAACATCTATTAATGGTACTAGACTTGCTCCTTGTTTAGATGCTGGCTAAGGGAGAACCAATGATATTTTCTATGGGATGTCTCCGATGAATGGGTAGTTGGGTTATGTCTTCCACATGGGTGGTTGGTTCCACTTGAAGATTAACCGTCAGACTCTCAACAGGATGGAATATGCGAGGAGCATTAATTAGACCATAATTGGCTGTCTGAACAGTGTTAGGTTGATCAACCAATGTTCTTGTGCAATGGGTTCATCCCTGAGATTCTCACCAAATGGAACAACAACTGCAGGAATCGGAGTTGATGCGGTGTTATTAGATTCACCAGCAACGAGTTCATCGGGAGTAGCAGCGTGTACCATTTCACCTGAAGAGGGAGGTGTGGCAACATATTCTACTACACTTGGTGTCGCTTGAACTTTGCTGCAGGTTCTGTCTGAACTTGTTCCACAATGTCCGCTGATTATTGACAGCTGGATTATTATTTACTGGAGGTGGAACTGTAGGTGGTACAAGTCTGTTAGAAGGTTCAGCAAATACATTCACATCAGGAAAACTATTGACAAGAGTTTGCATCAACAGAGGTTCAGGAAAAGAAGATGGAAGTTGAGTGTTGGTTGGTGGTGGGATAGAAATGCCACGGAACTGGTTGAACAAGTAGTCATAGTAAAAAAAAACAGTTCAGTCCCGTGCAAGCATCAGTAGTGTTAAGCTCTTTCCAGTCAACATTGAAGGATTCCACAATCACTTTAGTCTTCTTGTGTAGACAAGATAAGCGGTTTTGTTATGAGCATATCTAACAAAGTAACACTCACCGGCCTTTTCAGCAAATATATGATCTGGGTGAGCACCTGTATAGAGAAATGTACATGGACATCCAAATGTTTTGAAGTAGTTGACTCGCGGCTTAGTTTTGTAGTAGACTTCGAAAGGAGTCTTCTTCAAGCGCTTGTTGATGATCACTCGATTTTGTATGAAGCATGCAACATTGATAGCTTCACTCCAAAAGAACAATGGAAGTTTAGAGTATGAAAACATTGTTCTTGCAGTTTCGGTTAGCATTCTATTGTGATGCTCAGCTACTCCATTTTGTTGTGGAGTGTATGGTGCACTGAATTGTCGATCTATTCCATTTGAACGAAAAAAGTCATCCACAGTTCTGTTGAAAAAATTATAAAATATGCTTAAATCTTATTGTCAAGTCAGATTTTATACGGAGCCAATTGTTGGTGTAAAATGTAAACCAAACAGTTCGCTTCGAGTTGAAGAAAACAGACCGCTAAAACGATGATCAGTTTCACAGTTTTAAAATGAAGCGAGAACACTTTTAACTTCCTTGGCAGTGGTCTCCGAACTGAGAGTAAGTAAATATCTGAGGGACACATTGCATGATAGAAAAGCGCTAAATTGAATGTCATCTTTTTCATGTGGAGAGGGTATCTAACCATCTAAAACCATAACTACATTCAGGGTCGGCTCGTATGACAGGCAGGGACAGGCGGCTATATAGGGCCAAAAAAGTTTCGGGCCCAAACTTGTTTTCTCGTTTTATATTTTTATATAGCATATTGGAAGGACGAGATGGTAATTGGCTTCCAATCTTAGTGCGCTTATGAAAATCTATGATGCATTTGACACAACTCTTGATGCACAAATAATTTATCATTTACCATTTTTATCTCTATTGTGATATTGATGAAATATTCAATAAACATAATATTTAATAAATACAATATTTATTGGCATGCAAACAAATATAATTTTTATTTGTAACATCATAAAAAATTTGTGACTATGAAATGCGGGTGCAATTTGTTTTTTTTTCGAAGTAGAAAAAGTTATAGTAACACTATACTCAAATTAAAAAGAATAAGATGTTTGTTTTTATGGTGTATTTGTTTTTAAATATTAACGTATAAAAAATTATGGCTATTTAAAAATTTTGAGGGAAGTTAATTTAAAAATATAATTAAAGGAAATATATGAGTAAAGATGAGCCAAAAATGCAAGTAGTCTTAAGGAATCAAAACTAGGGTAAAGATAAGAAGACAAAATTATAAGTATGTTTTAATTCGTTGGATGATTGTTGCTAAAAAACAAATTTGCCCTTATACTCTTAACAAGACGCATTAAGCTAAGTGTGGCTAAATGTAATTTAATATGTCAATGCGTTATAACATAGCATAGATAAGAATAATTTATTCTGAATAAATTACACAAATGACCCTTTAATCAGACGGAGTTAACTACGTAAATTGTCTCTTTGGTTATAAAAGGGTATTTTGGTCATTTTATCATAATTTAATAGAAAAGTAAACGTCTATTAGTGTTAATACTCAAATTCATTAAAAACTAAAAATACAAACCCCAAATGTGTTACCTTTTCTATTTAGACATAATGTAAATGGGTAGCGCCCCATGCCACGTCATTATAAAACTAAAACAATTAGGCGTCAAACCAAAGCAAGTAGGCGTGAACAACTTTTGAGCTTCTTTGGGCGTTAACCGGGTAACGGGTGCGAAACAAATGGGTGAACTCATAATGTTAATCCAGCCTATCACATTACACACTCGTATTTTTTCTATATAAAAAGAACTAAATAATAAATGAGTTTCAATAATAACTTTACCTGTTTTTTAATAGAAAGTTAACTAGTGTCTAATGTCTATGTTACAGTAACAGTAACGTGACAAAATGAAACGTTATTCACTTTTGGATTAAATCACTAAACATAAACATAAATAGGACCGTCCAAACATGTTAGTTAACTCTTTCTTCTCAACTCCTTATTTACTTTTGAGAACCTCCCTCATCTCATTTTCATTGCAGTAGAGTACCTTCCTACCTTCTAGACCACAAAAGGTATATGTTTTCTTGTTTTACATCTCTTTTTAGTGCGACGGACCCAGTCCCACTTTCTCGAGAGGCCCATAATTATTAAAAACAAAATTTATATTTTTATATATAATGTTGTTTTAACACAAACACAAAATGATTATTGTAACAAAAGTCATTGATTCAATTCCCATAGTCAGTGTTCTTTTTTTTGGTATATAGAAAAAAAACTTTCGTTTGTGTTTTATACGAGTCACTTTAGTTGCATTTTTATTATTTTGTTTTGGGTCTTTTAAAAGGCAACTTTATTGGTAAAATTGTCAAATTATCTATTACATAATTGAGAAGACGGTTTTAGGGGCTTGTTTTTTTACCTTTTTTTTACTCATCCCATACCTCAAATTTTTAAGAGGTTCTCGGAGACGGCCTGCTTAGGTCATTGTTGTTTTAGATTGTTTACTAGGTGTACATTTTGTCAAAGGACATGGAGACTCAAATGGATTTCTTGGAATGTCTTGAACCTGACGTGGCACTTAAAATACTTACGTGTCTCGATGATTCAGCGGACCTTGTTCGTGCGTCTGCTGTTTCTCGGTATTGGCAGAATATTGGTATGTATGGCGCTTTTTATGTAGTGTTTTCTGTATACTTAACGTATTTTAATAACTTTGATGCATGAAAATTATAGTGGTCTCTAACGAACTTAGTAAGCAGCTCTGTATGAGAACATTTCCCCGACTCGCTAGTATCACTTGTGTAGTTGAACCGAGTTGTCATGACAACTCGGGAGAGACTCAGAGAGATCACCGAGCCTATGCTTATCTTTTCCGGGCCATCACAGCATTTCCTCTAACTTATTGCATTGCGAATCCCGTGAGTGCCTCGAGCACCGATCGCTACCCAGATGAGAGCATCATAAATACTATGGTCCCGATGAACTCTAAAATAGGTCGGGGTTCTTATTGGTCGAGTCAAGGAACTGATGATCCAGACATATCCGAGACACTCGTATATAATTTGACTGCTAGTTTTTGTGTTATAACAGAAATTAACTTGCATCCATTTAAAGGTTTGTTTTCTTTCTTCTGTCATCTTCATTTTTACTTTTTGTTCGCACCATCTTACTGCATTCGTAAGCACAGATTTGCGTGACTGGAATTTCCCGATATACTCATCTGAATTTGTGCGGTTTCGAATGGGTCATCCGAAATCATGGAAAGAGTTAAATTATGATTTCATTGAGGCACAAGAGTGTGCAGATGACAAGTTTATTTGGACATATACGTCACCAATGTTCCCCGTGGCACAGGTGGGCCGTGTTTCATTTATTATTACTCCCCATAATTTGTACTGATATTTTCATGGCAACAGGAAAATCGCTTACAAAGGTTCAAGTTGCCTGAGCCTGTAGTCTGTATTGGTGGCTATCTACAAATTGAGTTGTCGGGTCGGGTTCAGAAAGCATGGAATGACAAATATTATCTATGGTGAGTTAAATATTCTTAATAATAATTTAAATAATAAGTTCTTGTAAAGCAGTTAGTAAAGTTACTCGTTTTTACAGTCTGTCTCATGTTCAAGCAGTAGGGCGCAAATTATCACCTGCATTTAGTGTTGATTTTACTGAACCATCCAACGGCGTGTCTCTCATGTATGATGCTGAGAACTTTGGAATTTGCAAGATTTCACCTTCAATTTGATTAATTTTAGCTCTATCCCTCGTTTTCACCTTGTACTCTTTAATCAGTTCAATTTATAATTAAAGTGTTGTTCGTTCAAGTTTGGTTGTTGTTGTAGAGTAAAATGAACATGGAGATTACGCTTATATGTTAATATGAAATTTTGCGAGTATTGATTCTGTTTCGACTCTGTTTCGTTTCCATATTTCCAATCGTTGCTAGTGCATATAAAAATAATTTGTTGTTTTGATGAATGATTTTAGTTAGATCTGCCTTTTAATGTCATAATTCTACATCTTGTGTGTTTGATTCAATTAATAATACCAAAGTTATATTGAGTTGTTGCAAATCACATTTAGGGATTGCGAACACAAAATCTAGATTACTATCGCTTTAATTTGTGTTCATTTTGCTTCGATTTATGTTTCTGTGGTATACTTTCAAATAACACAAACTAAAAAGGGATTTGAATATGTTTTTTGACAATGTTGTACATGAAATTCTTGATCAGTAATACAAATTAGGTTGATTAATTTATAAATATGAAATGTAAATGTATTTGCAATATTCAGAATGCAGTGGGTTGGGCTTTACCTTCACATTGCCTGCAGACTCTAGAACGGCCCGCGCTTTCGATTCCCCTCTCCACCTCCCTCGTAGCGGTAAAGGGTGAAGGATAACTTCTGTCAGTCGGGAATAATAGATAATGGTGTTTATTACTTCACAATATCTTTTTTATAAAGATTGTATTTTATTTTGTGAGGTTTTGATGTTTAAAGCAGTTGCAACATGACTTTTGTGAGTTGGGAATCAACGAAATAAATTCAAGATGAAATATGGCCATTTGACTTTCCCACTCCAAAGGGGAGAGAAATCAAAGGTGTTCACCAGACTGGTAATTGATAAAAGTTTTAATACATAATTTTGTCTTAATTTGCAGTCTTTGAATACGAGAATGCAAAAACTCAAAAGGCAATTATGAGGCTCGAACAAGCTACTGATGCATTTATAGAAACAGATACCAAATCACATGGAGCTTTTGCTATTTTACAAGGGAGGCATATGAAGTATTATTTTAAAAAAAATTTAAGGTAAAATGAGATTTTCGCAACTAAATATTTTATACCTGGTTAAATTGGGAATTTCACAGCTAATGTGTGTTATTGCGGATAGTTATCATTCAAGTTCACCTATGTGAAGCAATATACTGACTGAGCATATGGCCAAATATTGAGAATCTGATTTTAAATCAACTCGATAAACATTATCAAATAAATAATTAGATACAACATTTCGGTTACCCTTATGTTTCTTGAATTCTTTCTTACTCGATAAACATTATCAAATAAATATATTTTCTTAAATAACATAAAAGTAATTACGAGTATGAAAGCATTTTCTGCAAAGCAATGGATAATTTCAGATTAGATTATATTCGTGCACAAGAGAAAGTGAGAAACATCATTTCAGTTCAGTAAGTTCCGGTGGCGGTTTGAAGACAAGCCCAGCGGGGGTTAGTCACCCACTCAAATTTTATGAGATTATGTAATGATTAATTTTGTAGTGGTAATTTTGGTAATAAAAATAAGCAATTAGGACTCCTTATGTTTTTTAATTAGCTCAGTATTCTATATATCTTGCAGCACTTAAAGTGATAAACAAGCTTATTCTTTCTTTTTTCAATGATCAATTAAACATATGTTAATTGTTAAATGAATAAGATAGACAGGCAAACAATTCATGATCACGTTTGTTTGGAGAACTAGTTTTTTACCCGTTGGAACCACAATGGTGAAAGATTTTTTTTAGCGATGAAGATGTTAATGACAAATTTATGTAATCGAATTGGCAAGGATTTTTTAAATGCTTGTGTGATTGTACCATCGAAAAGAAGCTTTTTTTAAGTATTTCGAATTAAGCTGTAATTGATCGTTTCCGGTCAATGAAATCACATACAATACGACTATAATATATATTTTGTTTTGTTGTATTTAATGTAGTTCGTTTTATAATTTCATGTAGTTTATTTTTATTAATTATATCCCCCCAACTAAGTTAAATGTTTGGATCTTCCACTGTCAGTAACCGTACATATTACTCATCTACTTAGAGTTTATTTCGAGTCTTTATCTAAAGGTTCTACTAAAACCTATAATCATCACTTTCATCTTCTGGGTTAACACAAAGGGTAACAAAAATAAGAAGAATTAGAAGGATTTGTAGCCACACGAAAAAACCCCTCAAAAAAATTAATAAAAAAATAATAACTAAAATTTAATAAAAATGCGGAAAAAGTAAAAAAAAAAATGTTTCCGCCGTCTTTCTCGTTCTAAAAAAACCATTATGGTGAGTGAAAAAAATCTTTGTGTCTTTTTGTTTATCATTATGTTTTGTTTTTATTTTCGTCATTGATTATGTTTTTTTTTTCTTTATATTGTGTTATATTAATCAACATTGTGCAATATTTTGTTCGGCATTGTGTTATATTTTGCGATCAATAGTGTTTTTTAATTATAATTGTGTTTTTTGTTCATTTTCGTTATTGTGTCTTTGATCTCAGCATTGTGTCTTTTCGTCAATTTTTTTAACGAGAATGATGACGGAAACATTTTAGTCTTTTCAATTTTTTCGCTTTTTATTTATATTTTGCGTTATGAATTATTATTATTTTTTTTCATAATTTATTTTTAAAGGATTTTTTATGTGGTCACAAATTTTTAACACTTCTCATTTTTGTCTCTCTTTGTATTTTAACTTTACCCTTCATATTCTTTTTAGCATTTCAAACAAGAAACCAAATTTAGTTGATTTAAGAAATTAACAAATTAACTCTTATTTTTGAACACAGCTGCAAATCATGCACGAAAACAACGTAGCAGACTGGATGTTGTGACTTGTGACAACCGGTCAAAAATGGTTTACACTACGTAACAATCACAATAACGTAATAGGCCATTATCAAACATATCTATACATACTATTATACCAACAGGCTTTAACTCAACTTTCCATGTTCCTATTGGTTGTTGTTTAAACTTTCCATGTATATCTATCACTTGTCTGATTTTCATGTTGATAAAATAAATCAAAAATAAATTAAAATAAACACAATCAATTCTCTTTAATAATTCTCTTTAACTTTAATTCATCTTTAATAACGATTAATAATTTTATTTAATATAATTATAATTATTAATAATTATAATTATTAATTAATTACGATATTTATTATTTATGTTATTTTTATTATTCTGTATACTATAATATAACATAACATATAAACCCAAATAAATTTTCCTCTTTCACACCTCCATTCTCAAAGACGGTTCCATCATGTTCCACCTATGACTACCTTCAATTCATTTATCTGTCAAATTTACGGTCCATCATCGATGCAGATGTTCACCATCCACGTTACCTCTGGTCAGTTTAATCATCAGGCTTCCTACCAGGTTTGATTTATTTGAGATATTTATTGATATTTCAATCATCGGATTCAATATAAAACAACCTAATATACAGAGATTACGGATTTAAATTTACTATAATTGCTTGTAATTTTATATTTAAGAAGTTGACCGATTGAGTCATTCAAAATTGAACCATATGGAGTATAAATTCAGATCCGTAATCAATTTCTGTAAATTATGGATAAATCAGCCATTTGATTAAGAAATTTTTAATTACGGAATTTCCATATTTTAATAAATTATTATATATCATTTGATTAAGGTTTTGATTAAGCATCCTTAAGGGTTACTATAAATACGGATTTTGACCGATTGACTAATTCAAAATTAGTCAATTAAGGATTTTAATATATGAGGCTGATTCTAATTTTAAGTAAATGTTAATTTATAATTATTATCAATTATCATACGTTATCAATTAGTCAATTGTTAAATTGATGTTTAATTATATTAAAATTGTGTTAACATTAATTCATAAAAAAAGAAATTACTAACTTATTTTTACACAGCTTATATCAATTACTTAATTATTCAAATGCTTATTCATTATATTATGTTGATTATTTTTATAAATTTCAACCATATAATTCAGAATTTAAATATATCATAATTTATTATAATTTTATATATTAGATATATGGTAATTGATAATCAATTCAAGATATACGGTATTATTTAATTGATTGAATTGATGATTAATTATATTCATGTAAATAAATATATTAGTAACTTGTTTTTCCACGTTAATAAGTTAATTCTGTATGTTTAAATATTGTCTAGATTTAAAGATATGAATTGAATTATTTTGTATTATAATATACTTTAACAACATTAAATTTTAGTAATTCAAATTTTGAAAATCCCTTAATCCTTATGCCCTATTTTTCGTCCATGATTTAAGCTAATTGGAACTCCCTAATTTTATGTTTTTAATTTATTTCATATATGCATTCCTTCTTTATTCAAATATCTCAAAATTCAATCCTTTACTAGCTATATATAAATACTTCACTTTCACACAACAATTCTTACACTATCACACCAAATATAACTTAAACGAATTTTTTTGTTTCTAAGGTTTATATTTTTTGTTGTTTATATCATTTATTTTGTTTTTTAGTTTTTTGGTTAAAAGTGTTATTGTTCAACAATTAATGTTTTGTTTATATTTAAATTTTCACCACCAGCAAGATAGAGCCAACAAACATCACCATGTTGAATCAATTGGATGTTTTTAACAGTGACTGTATCCTCAAGGTGCGTATTCTGAAACTTTGGCGTCTCAAGGATAATTCAAAGCTCGGAGAAGATTGGTCCATCGAAATGATTATGCAAGATGAAATGGCAGTGTTACACATTCATTAATTTTAGTATATTTTATATACAATTTTGTACTAATGTTAATAATAATGTTCCAGGGTAACAGAATTCAAGCATATGTAAGGAAGCCATGCATCCCCAAGCATGATGTGTGGCTTGGTGAGAATCGATCTTTGATTGTTAGGAAAGCTTCTCTTGGAGCCAATATGTCGACTTACAGATATATTGACTGCCCACACAAGCTTTGTTTCACAGCTGAAACTCATCTCTCAAATTCCTACGAATTTGAAGGTCACTTGTATGGATTGAAATTTGTTAGTTTTGATGACACAAAAGCCAAAAACTTTCCCCAAAATGGAATTATTGGTTAGTTCTAATTTTCATTTACAACATAAATTTTGATTCTTATACATTTTATGAATGACATTCAAGACAAACGCCTTATGTTGTGTATAATTTTTATCTCTTCTTTTATAGATGTTATCGGACATGTTACCAAATTTTTTAATAACAAGAACTCATTCTTAAGGGAATCACAACATCAAAACAGAAGAACAATGGAGTTTGCTGATTTAGGGTATAATTATTATATTCATTTATTTTATTTTATTATATATATGTTTAGTTGTGTTAATTAAATATCTTTTGATGCAGTGGTAATACTATCTATCTCACTTTATGGGATGATTATCTTAAGCAGCATACCAAATATGTTGTGTACAATCCGAATGAGTAATACTTAATTATTGTTCTCCAATTCGCAAGAATAAAATACCATGGAGGTATTATTAACAAATATAACGTGTGTAGTTTACTTTTAATATTGTTTGACGGTTGTTAAGATGAAACTAATACATAGAAATGTTTTATTTCTATATAATGTTTACGTCAACAACTCTTATGATAATGCTTTCTCACGGTTTCTAATCAATGATTACTTATATGAGGTGGTGGAGTACAAGAAAATGTAAATTTTTACTACTGCATAACTCAATTTATATCACAACTTTATTTCATTAACTATTTGGATCATCTTCTCACAACCTGTTTATTAAACATCAGGTGGTTGGAAATTTCGGCTCAAGTGGAGGTGGAAATACCCAAACCAGTCGGTTCATCAATGTTGTTGACTGTCAAAGATGAGTTTCTGAAGAAAGCCCCGTTCTATTCAATATGTGATCTTTGTACCATTCTCGAGGGAAGTTTCAGTTTTTAAAACTTATTATCAAATTAGGATGTTTTTTTTTGTTAACATTACATATTGTATTTTTTTAGGCAAAAAGCGTAATCATACTTGGTACTGTGAAGGCAATACTAAGTAACAAGGAATGGTATTACAATGGATGCAAACGTTGTGGTCATAAGGTTTGTTCGACATTTGTTGATGGTGGGAAGGTTTATGAATGTAAGAGTGCAAATTGTAATTCTCAATGCATAAACGCTGGACCAAGGTAATCTTTTATTGAATTTTTAATATGGTGCCTTGTGTGAATATATAGTTTAAGGTTTGTTTTATCTATTGTTTTCCAAATAAATGATATTCTTTCAGGTTTCGTATTCCGATTCGTGTCCAAGATACCACTGTTGTTTCTCTTACGTTGTTTGATCGTGATGCTAAGCAGTTGTTCAATAAGACGGTGGAAGAAGTTGTTATCGGTGATGCGGAGGTAACATATTCATTCTGAATAATTAAAAAAAACCATCTAACTATACTATTAAACCAATAGGCTTTAACTCAACTTTCCCTCTTCCTATTGGTTGTTGCTTAGACTTTCCATGTATATCTATCACGTGTCTAATTTCATGTTAATAAAATAAATCAAAAATATATTAAAATAAGATAGAATCAATTCTCTTTAATGATTCTCTTTAATAATTATAATTATTAATTAATTACAATTTCTATTATTTATATTATTTTGCATACTATAACATAATCCATTCTCATTGACAGTTCCATCATGTTCGACCTACGACTACCTTCAATTCATTTATCTGTCAAATTCACCATCCACCATCTATAAAGTTGTTCACCATCAAGGTTACCTGCGGTCACTTTAATCATCAGGTTTTAATACTAATTTTTTTTATTTTGATTGATTTCATTCACAAATTTATGCTTCACACCAGGTCTAATTTATATTAGATAATTAATTGATATTTCATCCATCAGATTCAATGTACAGAGATTACGCATTTAACTTTAGTATAATTGGTTCTAATTTTATATTTATGAAATTGACCGATTGACTCATTCAAAATTGAACCATTGGAGTACAAATTCAAATTCGTAATCAATTTCTGTAAATTAGGAATAAATCAGCCATTTGATTAAGGAATTTTTTAATTACGAAATTTCTGTATTTTAATAAATTATCGTATATCATTTGATTAAGGATTTGATTAAGCATCCTTAAGGGTTACTATAAATACGTATTTTGAGCGATTGACTAATTCTAAATTGATTGATTAAGGATTTAAATATATGAGGTTGATTCTAATTTTAAATATATTAAATATATTGTAATATTGTAATTGATAATTGTTGTTCAATTATATTAAAAATTGTGTTAATGTTAATAAATAAAAACAAATTTGTAAGTTATTTTTCCACACCTTATATTAATTACTTAATTATTCAAATGCTGATTAATCATCTTATGTTGAATATTTTTATAAATTTCAACCATATGATTGAGGATTTAAATAAAACATAATTTATTAGAATTTTATATAATAGATTTACTGTAATTGATAATCCAATTTAACAAATACAGAATTATTGAATTGATGATTAATTATATTAATGTAAATAAATAAATTAGTAACTTATATTTCTACATTAATAAGTTAATTTCGTTTGTTTAAATATAGTCTAGATTTAAAGATATAAATTTAATTAATTTGTATATATAATATAATTAATCCTCATCTCCTAATTTTCGTCCATAATTTAAGGTAATTGAAATTCCCTAATTTTTTGTTTTAAATAATTCCTTATATACATTCCTTCTTTATTCAGGTCTCCCAAAATTCAATTCGTTACTACTTATGTATAAATACTTCACTTTCACACAAGAATTCTTACACTATCACACAATACTTAGCAAAAACGAATATCTTTGTTTTTAAGGTTTATATTTTTTCTTGTGTTTATATCATTCATTTTTCAAAATTATATTCGTATGTTATGCTCACTATATTATTTCATAACATTAAACTGTGTAAACTGAAAACATGTTTGTTAACTTTATTTGAAGGCTTCATCTGGTCCTTCGTCCGATCAAGTCACTCCTATTCATGTCCGTGTTTCATCACTTGACGAAAATCTTAACTGCTCACCTGTCAATGATTTAAAGCTCAAGCGAAAGTTGGATGAAGCTTATGATGTTGAGGCCGAGACGGGCATGTCGTCAACCAAATCCAAGAGTGGTGAAGAAGCTAAAAAATATACCAATGTTGATGAAATAGTTACCCTTGTCATGCCCAAGGTTTAGAGATTCGTGGATTTCTCAAGACTCTTAATAAATGCATCCTTTTGCAATTCTCTTTAATTTATTTTATGTTTCACTTTGAATGACTTTAATTTTGGTAATTCATATTTTGTGTTTACATTTTGGTTTTTATTGGTGACTGGTTTTGATTGGTGACTTAGTTTTGGTACTCTTTATTTTGTGTTTAAGATTTTAAAATAATCTTATGTCACTGGTTTTTAATGTTTATCATGCATGTCATATGTTTATGTTATATGAATATTGTTGACTATAGTTTTTGCTATTGATTTGGATAGCAACTGCATAGTTCATTTAAGATTTCAATGAGAATGTTAATCATTTCAATTTATATACTATCTTACATTGGTAATGCCAACAAGTAATGTAAAGTTACATCCATCAATTATGTACCTCAATTAATTGTTGAATTATAATTTTTTTTTCTTTTGAGTTATTTGTTCTATCACTTATTTATCATTTTGAGATACTTTTAATATGTTTACAAATAAGAATGGTGTTATTCAAATTAAAATATCAACCTTAGTTATTCACTTAATACAAACTTGTTGCCACTAATGTATTTAAAATTTCAAAATTAAGTATAACTTTTATTAATCAAAAAATACATAATTAAGTTATCACATTTACAAATTGTTAGTTTATTTTGAATTGGTGTCTAGGATAGACTTCATTATTGATTATCAAACACACTGATGGAGGTTTAATTTTACATATAAAAATACAATAATTATGATATAGTTGTGATTAACCACAAACATACATAATTAACTTATCACATTTAGAAATTGAACCAATTAGTTAGATTATATTATAGGTTTCAACCATGGATAACTAATTTGTGCATTACAGTTATATTTAAATATATCAATTTAAAATCTAGACCATATTTAAATATATCAATATAAATTTTGAAGTTACATTATAATATATAAATAATATAAATAATGTCGTAATCAAAATCTTTTAGCAAAAAGAAACCACAATAATATTAAAATAATATTAACATACTGAAGTCATACATACCTATTCTCATCATCATTCATCAAAAATTAACAAAACCCTTCATCTTCCTCATATTGACCGGCTACACTATTTTCATGTAAGATCTTCATGATTCTATTGTTGTAATGTTAACATAATTTGCATCGCTGGCACTTGTATTATTGTATCTTACCAAAACTTTCAAAAGTGATGACCCAATTATTTGTAAATTGGTTAAAATATAAACCAACATTTCTCGTACGTTTTAAACCTTAACTGGCAAACAAGATTGTTTTTGAAACTATTGGTCACTATTATTGTTATATTTTTGAGTAAATTCATACACTAATCACGATTCTTAACTATTTATGAAATCTTATTAACCATTGGCAACAACAAAGGCTACAGGTACTTTATACGGTAATGTACACCATGATATACAAAATCAATCAGATCAGAAATAGGATCGGATGAATCACCAATCAAAAGGTCGACATCTGGTATATCTATAATGGCGTTGTTGTATTTATAAATAATGAAATGCAAATATTGTATTTATAAATAAATGATAACTTTATATGAATTATAAGACATCATAACTTATTTGAATCAAATACAAAAACATACAAATAGTAACAAAGACAAATGATAAATCAAAATATTTTATAACTTATATCATGAGTACAATAATAAGCAAACAAAGAAATTAGTCTCTAAATCAACAAAACAATTTTACAATTTTGATTCAACAAAACTTCTATCTCAATGTTGGTTCAAAAGATAAACTTTATCTATTACACATCAATAACCGTAATGTTTATTACTCTAAGATAGTGCCCGTGTTTATTTACACATCAATTTAAATAGTTGTTGCACATTAATGTTAAAAGATGAACAATATCTAAGACATTTTTTTTATCAGTATATTTTAAATTTACGTTACAAAACAAACTGTTATGACAATCTAAAATCTAAATTTAGTATTTCATAATACTATAATTAATTGATATTCAAAATAAAGTTTTAATCAATATTCAATAACATATTAATTTTCATTCAAGTATAGTTGACATATAGTTGATTCGTAATATATATCATTTAGGAAATTAGGCAAAGCTTTCTCATCCATTTTTTTTATAACTCCTTTGTGGATAAATTATGTTAAATAGTTATTTAATACATATAATAATAATCTAATATTGTTTTAATAGATTGTGCTTTGTAGCTGTATTGTTTTACCCATTTAGACAAATTGTATATACTCGGGAGATTAAAATTTTCGCCATGTTTCGTACATGCTAATTTGGTGGTGATGAAAATATATATTTAATTTTGTTAAAACTTAAACATACAGTCAATTATATGTTGCTTTATCACGAGTGAAGAGTAGAGATAGTGTTAAAATGCTTATATTAGACAAGGAAGGAAAAGTTACAAATAAACTACAAATGTCGTTTATAAAGAACTATTGTGTAATTTAAGGAATTCTCATTTTAATCTATCTGATGATTGTAAAATGCATGTTGTTTTCTTTTGAAAGTTATGTTTAATAAAGTTATTATTTTGTTACCGACATTATTAACAATTGTATATCATCTTCTCGTCTCCACATGTATGTATGAAATTATGTTTTCCACTTTCATATTACCGGTGGATGTTACATGATTTATATGTTTCCACCCGTGAAGCCCACGGGTCAATAACCTAGTTTGGTTACATTAGTAAAAGAGATGTGTTATTACTGTAGCCTTTAGAAGCCTACTCAAATAATCCTTGTCGGCATTTAAAATTGTTGGGTTATGAAGGCCTTTGGGCCGGTTTTATTAGGAGATCCGGTTTTGGTTCCTAATTATATTTAACCATAATATCGTTGATTATATATATATCCCCTCATGTAATTGTAATGATTGGTTCTGAGCTAATAAGAAAAATCTAGTTGCAGCCTGTGAACGTAAGTCCCTGTGCGGACAGTGGTGGATTTATGAATTTTTTTCGAGTGGTGCACTACTTTTAGATGTTTCAATCATAAAGTCGGGTATAAAAGATTCTGGGTCGGTTTGATGTTCGGGGCGGTTCGATGGTTCGGGAAAACTTCATTACATAATAAAAATACGATAAAATAATAAAAGAGACACCGTCATTAGAAATTAAAAAAACACATAATTCTAATAACTACAATTAGAATTGGTTGCCAAACACATGTTATATCTTTAGCCTCCCTATCTTATATTTTTTTATTAATCATGATCAGTTATCCTTCTTCTTTTCTTTCTTATATCATATTAAATTTTTTGAGACTCACATTTTATATATCCTTTTAGTTTTACACTTACCCATATTTATATATTTTTTGAAACGACGTATCGTCTCTTTAACAACCACCAGTTTTTATTTCAATAGATGTATTTCCATTACAACAGTGATGACACCGTTTATTATTTCAATAGATGTATTTCCATTACAACAGTGATGACACCGTTTATATAATAAAAAACAAAAAAACAACTGTTTGATTACCCTAACTGATCATGGAGTGAGGCTGACCTGATGGAGTTAGGTTGCCGGCGGTCAGGGACTGAAGAGGGTCAGGGGCTGGGGCAGAGACTGGAGAGGCGTTGTAATTGTGGACTGGTTGATTGTTATGTTTGTTAATTGTTATAAAACCCTAACTGATGTTAGGGTAAATTTAAAATAAAAAAGAGTTTCAGAAACGGGAATCGAACATGCGACCTCCGGGTTAGAAAACCAACATGTTACCAACTAGACGAGCGCTTCAAATGTTTTTAAGGTGGTTTCTTTCTAATTTTTAAGGTGGTTCATTTATAATTTTCTATATATAAATACACTATTATTTCAAAACTCGGGTGGTTCCGAGGAACCACCCGTTTTCACCGTAGATCCGCCCCTGCTTGCACGGACCGAACCACGTTAAAATTCTTGTGTCATATTTAAATTTTCTGTTTAGCATGTAACTTCGTTTGTGCATGTGTGTGTCGTTTCGCTTCCGTGCACCGCTTTGTTCCTAACAAGTGGTATCAAAGCTTTGGCTCGTTGAACACGCGGTTTATTTCGTTTGAATATAATATGCCGTTTACGATCGAGCATAAGAAAAAATGTACGGAGTGGCTCTGGAATTATTGTGAAGACCGCCGCAAAAAGAAAATAAATAGGTCAAGGTTTCTTTGTTTTCTTGGGGAACACAACATCATCTCTTGCAATTGAAGATAAGAAGGTATAGAATTATTTTTTTTATTATTGGTGCGGTTTGTTGCTGTGAGGTTTATAAGAAAGCAAGAGTAACGATATTTATTTGGTTTTTTGGGTGAGTTATAAATTAAAGCCTTGGGTACTCTTAGATTTTTGAGAAAGTTAAAAAGGAATCCATTGGTGTTTTATTTTTTGTTAAGGTGATTGGAGTGTGCAGTGAAAACAAAGAAAAGGCTTTTTTGTTTGTTTGAATGATTGAGGTAGTACAAAGAAATTTTTATAAAGTCGGAAAGTAGATCAAGTGGTGATTTTAAACCCGAGAATGCAATGTTAGAGTTTGTGGTTCTCGACTATTTTAATTGTAGGATATGGGTCATTTTTTATTTAAAAAATAAAATAATAAAGTAAACACTAACGATACTCTCGTTAGTAATGAGAAATATTCTAGTATTATACCGTTTTCAAAACTAAACAAATACAAACTTTTATATTCAAAATTGATATGATCCAAAGTCTTTAGCAGGCAGTTTAACAGGTCTTCATGTAGTATCTTTGTCTTGTGTCTTCATCACATTTGGTCTTCGACTAAGCGCCTTAACTACAACAAAAAACAAACAAAATGTTGATGGCTGAGGCACGTGTTCAACACGCTTCCCTTAAAACAGATTTCTCGCCTCTACATAAGACAACGCGTCTGTCTCCCAGGGTACAACAGCCGAAGCAGTATGTACTGTCGGGAAAGGCCACACGCCCGATGTTGCACCGGATAGTTTAGTGTGTGAGAACTTGGAAGTACGAAGATGAAGTTTAAAGAGTACTCCTTTGCAATATGTTTGGAAAAAGAAATATACTAAGGTTTTTTTTATGATCATCTTTTTGTTTAAGACTTCTCTTCTTTTTCTTGTATCTAACCAACGCACAAAGCCTCTATTTATACATAACCATTAGGACTCATGAACAGTTTAACAATAAGTCTCACTTATGTACATTCATTATAACTTAATTCTCATTATGACATAAGTAAGAAAAGTTTCACAAGATGTACATGAAGAGCCTTACATTGATCTCACATTCATTAAAAATTTTCCAACAATCCCCCACATGAATGGAGATCGATGAAACACACAAAAATATCCAATGGAACCTCGACAGTTAAGTATTGCAGGATAGGTAGGTGTTAGCTTTGAACCTTCATTTGTGAAGTATACTTAGTCTCCTAGCGATTAGTAGATGCGATGTCCTTAAACAACCCACCTTTTGTCTAGACGACAATAAACTTCACACAATACTCTCCTTAGTCGGGCACATCACCTCATTGTCGTGTTCATTATGGTCCTGGAACACTAGCCTGGTTCTGTGATAGCTCTAGGAATTGCGCACCCCACAATTTCATTCGAAGCGACCCCACTTCTCTTTCACATAGGTGATTATCCACAAATTATTAAAAGCATTAAGGTTATAATGATTTACACAAATCATTAACCATATATTATGCTTAGCCTCACAACATGTCATTGTTGTTATAGGAATGGACTAGGATGTAATTAAACTCCCTTTATAATTTAGGAGGATACATGTATGTCAGCTTATGTGTCAACTTATACATAAGCTACGCCCCCACACCCTTAGATATATAATTAGGTTATTCTATTGAACTTAGATCTTGGGATCTCCAGTCAACTAAGTTAGGCTTCCTTTATATACCCTTTTTTCATGGGCTTTAGTCTCATTCCACAACTTGATCTCTATTAAACCCTCAGGTTGTTGGATTCATAACATTATCTTTGACTCTATCTAGTCAGGTTAGATAACTTGCATAGTTGAGATCAGTTGTCGTGATGTGTTCTTAATTTATAAGTTAATTTTGCTTATTTTCAACTTTCTAAGACTATAATCTCAGTGGCCACCTGAATCTGGTTATAATATTTGTCTTGTAAGATACACTTATCATTAAGGCAAACACATCTCCATTATGCACTACGACCTTTTTGTCCTCCACTAAGTCGTGTGTTTATATGTTAGATTGGATTACAATAATCCACTTTGCTAAACCTTCCAAGTTCAAATGCAATACACCTCCACATTTAAGTGTTATTGTATAACATAATGGGGGTAAAGAAAGGTTCTTCCTTTCTACACAAGTTTGATAAATCATATCAATTACCATTTCTACACACTTTTAAATAGTAGTTTCTTAAATGACTTCCCCCACATTTCTTGCATTTTGATATAGTCTGTTTAACTTTACTTATGAAGACAACTTGACTCTCATGATTTGAACAAGACCATGTCTTTGTATCAATGAGTTCATCATTACTTACTAATAAAGTAACACTTGTCAAAAGTTTGTTATCAAACATCACCAACTTAGAAGGATTCTAAATCACTCTCTAAAGCAACCCTAGAAAGTTGAGGTCTTCTCAAGATCCTCATAAGTTACATTATTACCTTATATTAAATGAAAATTTCTTTAAAGTTGTCTATACACAATTTTTGTGTTGTTGATGCTTCAAATTTTCACGTTAATTAGTCTCCATAAAGCACCATAATTAACAAGTATTAGTCTAGCATGCTTTAGACTACAATACTTTAGCATGTGAACAGAAGATGCATCATTCTGATCCTTCACAGCCTTTACAATATCACTTTGAAACACTCAACCCTTAGTTTAGACATAATTATGAGACCTATTCACTATCCCCAAACCTTAATATTTAGGAAAGTCTCATAAATTATTATATATAGAACATAAATAATTTTTTCATTCATTTAAGGAACTTAACTCTTTTGCCTTTGATCTTCAAGGCTTCACCATTGACTTATAAGTCTTAATCCGAATAATTTTGATGAATACATTTATTACCGACAAGATGAAAGCTACTCGTCTACAATCACTATTATGTTGAGATAAAGTCAACTAGATTGACACTCAAACTCTTGGAATTCACACTAGCATAAAGTGATTTATACATTTCGTTGTTGTCTCTTGAAACTATTTATTGAGATAATCTCTCAAAATAAAAGACAAACTTTCACATAGTTCAAAAAATGGGTGGGAGTAGAAACATGTATCTATTCATCGCTATTGTAAACATCTATCTATTCAAAAAATGGGTGGGAGTAGAAAAATCTATTAAGATTTATTTAAATTCAATTACAATAATAACATAATAGATCTCTTATGATTCACACTTGGTGAATTTTCAAAGATGAATATCCAATGATATAAATATCTCATTAACGATATTACGTTACAATTCACTTTTAGTGAATCTCCAAGGAGTTAAATACACCATCAACATATATTAATTCATATGTTATAATTCATACTTAATGAAGTTCCAAGAAGTTTAATTTTTGTTAACATATATTAGTTCATATGTTATAATTCACACTTAGCGAATTTCCAAGAAATAGTTTATATGTTCTAATTCACACTTAGTGAATTTTCAAGAAGTTTATTTTCTCATTAACATATATTAGTTCATATGTTATAATTCACACTTAGTGAATTTCAATGATTTGAATATAATAATCTTGTGTATTTCATCTTAATACACTGGCCACATTATTTCATGACACTCTCATGATGTGGTTATACATTTGATGTGTCATCATAGACTTTAGTAAACGTAAAAACTCACAAGTTGTTTCTTATGCAAAATTCTTTTTGAACTGTCAATTATTTTTTTTTTAAAAAATCCTATAAAATAATTTTACACGTCACAATAAATATTGTTGTATTTGGTTGTAAAACTGCATGTGTTATCCGAAGATGTTGAACACAAAATAATAATTCAACCGAAACTAAAACATAAAGTGTAAAACACCTTTTAAAAATTCGATCAATGGATACACATACGACATTTAGACATCAAATAGTGTTATTAACTTCAACACTTTCATCATCCAATCGAAATCATCTCAATGATATCATTTTGTGTTATGTATTGAGGTATTCCCTCATATAGAACTCCATGCACACATATCCTCATTCTAGTATTGAAACTATACTCTTGAACAAATATGTTCAAAACAACCTCAAGTTGTTACATTTAGTACATTTAAGTAACGAAACTTGAACAATCAATTTTGTTCACACAACACGATGTTGTTTTCCCCTATAGAGTATCCTTGAGAACGTTATCTTCGTTTAAAATGCATTACTTTTAGCGTGAGTAGCGAACCATTTTGAATTATATAAAATATGCAAAACTTTGTTTCTAAAACTCATTTTAAATATTTTTTAGTTTTGCAATATATTATATTAATAATATCAATAACGGTTTATAAAATCAAAAATCAAAACCTAAAATATCAAATGGTTTTATAAGGTTTAGGATGAATACCCATGTACTAAATAGAACGCAAGTAAAACAAAACATATTATAATGCGCACGTTAAAAACTTGAATGTTCACATATAACATTTTCCAAAGATATAGTTTATAAAATAAACCATTTCTAAATGTTTCTAACGTAAACGCTAGAAAAATTAATGTTTACATAAAACATTTCCGATCAGTATGGTTTATAAAATGAACAATTTCTAACAAACATGTTAGTACATAAACAATTCAATATGCACGTTACAGGAAAGATTATTCATACACGAAACATTAAACGTTGAGATAAAACCTTTAAACTGTAGGTTTTTCTAATGTATAGCCCAAAACTCTCCCCATTAACACCGGGTTAATGCTTGAATTATAGGTAACTTAATGGGAGTAATGTGAGTAGACACGCACGGAAGTTTTTGTGAAATATGTCTAACACGCGCGTCATAAATTAAAGTTTAGATAAAGCGTTTTAAGCACATATGCTTATATATATATATAATAAACCGTATCTAGCACGCATGTTAGATAAAATACTATACATAAATGAAACATTAAATGTGGGGGGAAGTTATATAAGAAACTACTATTTAAAATTGTGTAGAAATGGTAATTGATATGATTTATCAAACTTGTGTAGAAAGGAAGAACCTTTCTTTACCCCATTATGTTATCCAATAACACTTAAATGTGGAGGTGTCTTGCATTTGAACTTGAACCTTTTTAAGTTGGTGATGTTTGATAACAAACTTTTGACAAGTGTTACTTTATTAGTAAGCACTGATGAACTCATTGATACAAAGACATGGTCTTGTTCAAATCATAAGTGTCAAGTTATCTTCATAAATAAAGTTAAACATACTATACCAAAATGCAAGAAATGTGGGGGGGGGGGGGGAAGTCATTTAAGAAACTACTATTTAAAAGTGTGTAGAAATGGTAATTGATATGATTTATCAAACTTGTGTAGAAAGGAAGAACCTTTCTTTACCCCATTATGTTATCCAATAACACTTAAATGTGGAGGTGTCTTGCATTTGAACTTGGAAGTTTTAGCAAAGAAGATTATTGTAATCCAATCTAACATTGCAAACACACGACTTAGTGGAGGACAAAAAGGTCGTAGTGCATAATGGAGATGTGTTTGCCTTAATGATAAGTGTATCTTACAAGACAAATATTATAACCAGATTCAAATGGCCAATGAGGTTATAGTCTTATAAAGTTGAAAATAGGCAAAATTAACTTATAAGTTAAGAACACATTATGACAATTGATCTCAACTATGCAAGTTATCTGTACTGACTAGACAGAGTCAAAGATAATGTTATGAATCCAACAACCCGAGGGTTTAGTAGAGATCTTGTGAAATGAGACTAAAGCCCATGAAAAAAGGGTCATAAAGGAAACATAACTTAGTTGACTGGAGATCCCAAGATCTAAGTTCAATAAGACAACCTAATTATATATCTAAGGGTGTGGGGGCGTAGCTTAAGTATAAGTTGACACATAAGCTGATATATATATCATTCTAAATTATAAAGGGATTTTAATTACATCCTAGTCCATTCCTATAACAACAATGACATGTTGTGAGGCTAATCATAATATATGGTTAATGATTTGTGTAAATCATTATAACCTTAATGCTTTTAATGATTTATGGATAATCACTTATGTGAAAGAGAAGTGGGTTCGCTTCGAATGAAATTGTGGGGTGTGCAATTCTTAGAGTTTTCACAGAACCAGGCTAGTGTTCCAGGACCATAATGGACACAACAATGAGGGGATGTGCTCGGCTAGGGAGAGTATTGTGTGAAATTTATTGTCGTCTACACAAAAGGTGGTTTGTTCAAGGGCATCGCATCTACTAACCGCTAGGAGATTCAAAGCTAACACCTACCTATCCTGCAATACCTAACTGTCAAGGTTCTATTGGATATTTTTGTGTGTTTCATCGATCTCCATTCATGTGGGGGATTGTTGGAAAATTTTTAATGAATGTGAGATCAATGTAAGGCTCTTCATGTACATCTTGTGAAACTTTTCTTAATTATGACATAATGAGAATTAAGTTACAATGAATGTACACAAGTAAGACTTATTGTTAGACTCTTCATGAGTCCTAATGGTTATGTATAAATAGAGGCTTTATGCCTTGGTTAGATACAAGAAAAAGAAGAGAAGTATTAAACAAAAAGATGATCATCAAAAAGAAACCTTAGTATATCTCTTTTTCCAAACATATTGCAAATGAGTACTCTTTAAACTTCATCTTCCTACTTCCAAGTTCTCACACACTAAACAATTCGGTGCAACATCGGGCGTGTGGCCTTTCCAGGTAGTACATACTACTTCAGCTGTTGTACCCTGGGAGACAGACGCGTTGTCTTATGTAGAGGAGCGAAACCTGTTTTAAGGGAAGCATGTTGAACACGTGCCTCAACTTCAACCGTCATCTTTTTGTTTGTTTTTTTTGTTGTAGTCAAGGTGCTTAGTCGAAGACCAAATGTGATGAAGACACAAGACAAAGATACTACATGAAGACCAAATGTGATGAAGACACAAGGCAAAGATACTACATGAAGACCTTTTAGACTGTCTGCTAAAGACTTTGGATCATAACAATTTTGAATATAAAAGTTTGTATTTGTTTAGTTTTGTAAACGGTATCGTACTAGAATATTTCTCATTACTAACGAAAGTATCGTTAGTGTTTACTTTATTATTTTATTTTTTAAATAAAAAGTGACCCATGTCCTACAATCTTAAAACAAACTTCGTGAGATTGTTGTTACAATCTAAGAACCTTATTTATAATATAAGGATTTTGGGTTCACGAAATGGTTTAAAATAAAAGTATTTTAGAAATTATAATCTTATAACTATATATATTTGGGAAACTTCGTGCGTAGTACAACTTGTTGTGATTGGATTTTAGTGATCATTGTGCAATCTTAAATCCTATACCGTGTTACAAAGCGTTATGTTTGATTCAACCGTTTGGTCTTAGATATGATTTTTGTAATCGTTTGTATTCTAACTATAGTGTTAGAAACGGTATTGGAAAACCATTGGGATTTTATTGGTTTTGTTATAACAATTTATGCAATCGTTTATGTCTAACAATTGTGTTAGAAATTGTTTTTAGTAAACCATTCGTTTCTTGTAAATGTTAATAATCTAACGTGCGCGTTAGATTGGGTGTAACGGTTTTTGTAAACGTTTCATTTCCTAAGATGTGTGTTAGAAATGAATATTTTTATAAAATAACTTGTTTAAAAAGTTTCTCTAAACACCTCGTTTCCACGTGTTTAAAAATACAACATGCGTGCGAGATACGATTTATTATATATATTAACATATGTGGTTAAAACGTTTTATGTAAACGTCAATTTCTAACGGTTGTGTTAAAACGTTTTATGTAAACGTCAATTTTTAACGGTCATGTAAGAAAATAATGTGGTGAGGCATCCATGTGTAATTTGGTGAAATATTACACAAAAGCTTTCACGAGTGTATGTTCGTATTCCTCCATTTAAGTTACCATTAATTCAAGTATTAATTCGATGTTAATGGAGTTACTTTTGGGCTATACACTAAAAAACCAATAGTTTAAAAGGTTTTGTCTCAACGTTTAATGTTTCATTTATGTATAGTCTTTTCTCTAGCATGCGTGCTGGAAATGTTTTAAGTCCTAACTTGTTTGTTAGAAATACTGAACAGAAATATTTTATGTAAAAATGTACTTTTCTAACGTATGCGTGAGAAATAATAAGAAATGGTTTCTTTTATAGACTCTATCATTGAAAAATGTTATATGTGAATGTTCAAGTTTATAACGTGCGCATTATAATATGTTTTGTTTTACTTGCGTTCTATTTAGTACATGGGTATTACTCCTAAACCGTATAAAACCATTTGATATTTTAGGTTTTCATTTTTGATTTTATAAACCCTTATTGATATTATTAATATAATATATTGCAAAACTAAATAAATGTTTAAAATGATTTTTAAAAACAAAGTTTTGCATATTTTATATAATTCAAAATGGTTCGCTACTCACGCTAAAAGTAATGCATGTTAAACGAAGATAACGTTCTCAAGGATACTCAATAGAGGAAAACAACTTCGTGTTGTGTGAACAAAATTGATTGTTCAAGTTTCGTTACTTAAATGTACTAACTGTAACAACTTGAGGTTGTTTTGAACATATTTGTTCAAGAGTATAGTATCAATACTAGAATGAGGATATGTGTGCATGGTGTTCTATATGAGGGAATACCTCAATACATAACATAAAATGATATCATTGAGATGATTTCGATTGGATGATGAAAGTGTTGAAGTTAATAACACTATTTGATGTCTAAATGTCATATGTATATCCATTGATCGAACTTTTAAAAGATGTTTTAAACTTTATGTTGTAGTTTCGGTTGTATTATTATTTGGGGTTCAATATCTTCGGATAACACATGCAGTTTTACAACCACCGTCAACATTTTGTTTGTTTTATTCTTGTAGTCAAGGCGCTTAGTCAAAGACCAAATGTGATGAAGACACAAGACAAAGATACTACATGAAGACCAAATGTGATGAAGACACAAGACAAAGATAGTACATGAAGACCTGTTAAACTGCGTGCTAAATACTTTGGATCATATCAAATTTGAATATATGTATTTGTTTAGTTTTGTAAACGGTATCGCACTAGAATATTTCCCATTACTAACGAGAGTATCGATAGTGTTTACTTTATTATTTTATTTTTTAAATAAAAAGTGACCCATGTCCTACAATCTTAAAACAGATTTCGCGCCTCTACATAAGACAACGCGTCTGTCTCCCAGGGTACAATAGCCGAAGAAGTATGTACTGCCGGGAAAGGCCACACGCCCGATGTTGCACCGGATAGTTTAGTGTGTGAGAACTTGGAAGTATGAAGATGAAGTTTAAAAAGTACTCCTTTGCAATATGTTTGGAAAAAGAAATATACTAAGGTTTCTTTTTTATTATCATCTTTTTGTTTAAGACTTATCTTCTTTTTCTTGTATCTAACCAAGGCACAAAACCTCTATTTATACATAACCATTAGGACTCATGAAGAGTCTAACAATAAGTCTCACTTATGTACATTCATTTTTTTTTCATTCTCATTATGACATAATTAAGAAAAGTTTCACAAGATGTACATGAAGAGCCTTACATTGATCTCACACTCATTATAAATTTTCCAACATTAGTCAATTGGAGCCTGTGAACTCTTGAAGATCACGATGTCAGCTTGAATTGTAGGGATCGACGGTTTAGTTGTTCGATTGGGAATAGTTATTTCATCAGGTTTCGAGTTCGACTGTGGCTGAGAAACTTCTTTGGAGTCGCGAATAATCGAACATGTGGCCGGGTAAGGTGGGTGGTTCTATGACCCGTGATCGTGATTGATTTGCGAGTTTAGAATTGAAATTTCAAGGTCGAGGTTTGAGTGTTTATTATTAACAGCAACTTGGAGAACCGGGTTATGTGAAAATTCAACATTCGGGTTCAGATTTGTTCGCATAAGATAGTCTGAGGTAACTCTTAACAAATTCTTTACAATTACTTGATTTATCGATTATTGCAGGAACAAATTGGTTTGATTGACAATGTTTAGTAGAACAATCGTGAAGTTCAGGCCCATGAAATTGTTGTCTATGTTCACTATCTCTGATCTGTTCATGTTTGTTATTATTATAGCTAAAGACAAGATTGTTGTGATTGCAATGTTCGTTTGAAATTTTGAACTGTGATTATTACTTATTGTTCGTTTGGAATTTTGAAGTTATATCTTGTTCGGTGGTACAACATTAAATAGGATCGGGATCTTGGGATGAGTAAATTTATTTGTCGAGAAACTACGAGTGTGATTAATCTCATAGAGTGTTGGTGTGACATGGGTTGGGATAGCAGAAACAATGGGAGTAGGGCATAGTCGGCTTGGTAGGCTGCATGTATGAGGACATTTGAAGAGTCGATGTCAAAATGTTTGGAATTCTACTTCTGTGAATGTATATGGGGTTGATGTATTGGGACTCAGTGAAGGCAATGAAGACTCTTGGGTTCAAGATTCTTGTATGCTTTATTTCTTGTTACTCACATTAATAAAGCATTATTGAATTTTTAGTTAAATTCTTTATAATATATGGTCTCTATATCATCGGAAGAAATGAACCAACTTTCGAGTTATAAGGCCTTGGCTCGCTGAATCGGGTAGAGCTAAGGAGTTTTAGTTTTTAGACATGGAGCCTGGAGTCATAGGGATGTCAGCTTGAGCGTATTCAGAAGTCTGAACATGTTCGGGGGTTTGGTAACAGTGGAAGTACGCGGTGTGTTCTGCGTTCGTTTCCCATGGACGCTGAGTTCGGAAGATCGGAAAATCTGAATGTAAAAATCTTTGCTGGTATAGTCCACTGATTTTGGAGAGTGTTTATCCTCTGGATGTCTTTGGAGCCGATAGTGTGAGTAAGGATGGCCAGTTAAGATTTAGGATGAGTCATTGGTAGGTTTTGCCATGGCTGGGTCATGATGACCAGATTGGAGCTCTTGGGAGCTTCAATGGGCTTTTCAAGTAATTGACGAGAAAGGCCGTTACCACTAGGGTGGACTGCTAGAAATCTTAATGTGTTCTTAGGGAACTAGGGGCTTGGAGAACTTCAGTTGTTGAAGTTTTAGCTTATTCTTGATGGAACTTGCGGCTTGGTAGATTTCTGTTACTGATACCAAAACTCGTTCCGTACAATCTCGAATCAAAACTAATACAATTAACATTCAAATATCATTTAATTGATGTTAATTCAGCACCTAAACACTTAATCAATCGAACAATTACTCTAATAACACTTGATAAACCAGTTCAGTACAATTACGATTACGATCAATACGAATACATTAAGGATCTGGTCACTTGATATGATCTGGTGATTAGGCACATATAGAATATATTTAAGCTAGTTTGTGAGTGTGTATTTGGGTAGATTACCGGAGTTACTGGAGGAATGGGATTGTTATTTGCTTGGACGACAGGCTGGAGTTTATCGCAAGGCCTTCAAGTAGGAGATTGTTGGGTTATGAAAGCAGTGACGGACCCAGAAAATTTACTCACAGGGGTCGGACATTTTTTAAGTCAGAACCCAACCCAATTGGCTATTGTTATTTTAATTTTTTTTGGGTCCTGCTCGGTCGTTCGGGTTGGGTTAAATTGGTATACAAAATTTTTTCTGTCTAATTCAGTTGTTTCAATCTGGTCACATATAAAATAAGATAATCAAACAAAATATCATATAACTAACAAAGTACGCGAAACATAACATTTATTGATTACTATAATATTGATTTTTGTCGTCACTATATATTCAATAACTTAATCTAAGAGTCTCAATCTTCCCTTTTTTAAAATTCATGGCCCAGAATTTTCCATATATTTTAAAATTTACCTCTGTATGTATGTCTAATAAATTTTTTGGGTAGGATTGGATGCATTTTAAAATAGGTAAAAAAATAAACAGTTAAAGAAATATAGTGAATACAACATAGAAGAAAACAGAAAGGTTTGTTTACCTATCTTAATTAATTATTGTAGAAAATAAATAAATAACGATTAATAGTGATGGCTGCTAAAATAAAAAATAAAAAAGAAAAAAACACCTAATAATGATGATGATATTCACTGACATTTGCTATGCATACTGAACCTACTTTTTACATACCTTATAATTTTTAATTCCCACTTTTTAATATTAACCTTCTTCTTCCTCTTTTAACCCACACGGCCACACTTCATCGGCATAATTCACAGAGTCACGGGAAATATTCCGGCAAGTCCAGATACAATTTTTTCTTCTCATCATACAATCTCAGTAGATTACAGGGGTCGGTGTCGAAATTTCACAGGCCGAGGACGGACATGATTTTAACATGTATATAGTACTAAAAAAAAATTTCCCACAAGGGTCGGCCGACCCCTGTGCCACCATAGTAGGTCCGCCACTGTATGAAAGCCTTTAAGCCGGTTTTATTAGGAGGTCTGATTTTGATTCCTAATTATATTGAACCCAAACCTTGTTGATTATATATATATATCCCATCATGTAATTCTAATGGTTGGTTTTGAGCTAATAAGAAAGACCTAGTTGCAGCCTATGGACGTATGTCCCCTTCCAGAGACCCAACCACGTTAAATTTTTTGTGTCGTATTTATTTTTTTTTTTGTTTAGCGTGTTACTTTGCTTGTGCATGTGTAAGTTGTTTCGTTTTCGCACGTTGCTTTGTCGCTAACGAAAATGGCTCACATTTGGTATTTAAACGCAATCTGCATCACTATTGTGCTCTTTAAAAACCACTTGCACCAACCAAGGAACAACCTACAACAATCTGCACTTCAACACCTGAAATGTAAAAAAAAGAGAAGAGATTGGACACATCAGGTAAATAAAATCATTGATCGATTCAAATATTAAACTCTACAAAATCCTGACAGTTTTATTTGCAGATCATGGGTCATATGTTTTGATTCATCCAAATTAAAATTTAGTTCTTTTTGAGGTCATCGTCTACGTTTTCCAAGTTGCTAGATAATAACATGTAACAACTACAAGTGACAAGGATATCCTGCTTTGCGACTTGGAACAGGTCCGCGATCGCAAAATGGATTGGCTTTTCTATATCGGATGTGCCTCAAATATCTATTGACATTTTGTAGTAGGTATATGATCTATATATATAAATAAATATATATATATATATATATATATATATAGGTATTGGATCATTTCAGAAGTTTTTTTACAACGAGAAGTGCGAGAAGTGAATGTGTAACTCTATTAATCCATAATTTCACTCACTTTCTTATTGTGTAGGTGCGTATGTGCGTGTGTAAGTACGTATGTTTGTATATGTGTATGTATGTTTGTATCTGAGTAGGTACGTAGGTTTGAATGTGGCTCGGTACGTTTGTATGTGTGTAGGTAGGTTTGAATGTGTGTAGGTACGCATGTATATGTGTGTAAGTAGGTTTGAATGTTTGTAGCTAAGACATAAATACAACCAACCTATATACATGTAGGTAACATCATAAGAAAGGGAGTGAAATTAGGGATTAATGGAGTTACACATTCACTTCTCGCTGTAATATCACTTCCCGCAAGATCCATCCCCTATGTGCCTACACACGTACATACGCACCTACACAATAAGAAATGGAGTGAAATTAGGGATTAAGGAGTTACACCTTCACTTCTCACACTTCTCGCTATAATATCACTTTTCGCAAGATCCATCCCATATATATATATATATATATAGGTATTGAATCATTTCAGAAGTTTTTTTACAGCGAGAAGTGCGAGAAGTAAAGGTGTAAATCCATTAATCCCTAATTTCACTCCATATCTTATGTGTAGGTGCGTTGTGTAGGTGCGTTGTGTAGGTGCATATGTATGTGTGTAGGTACGTATGTTTGTATATGTGTACGCATGTTTGTATATGTGTATGTATGTTTGTATGTGTGTAGGTACATAGGTTTGAATGTGGCTCGGTACATTTATATGTTTGTAGGTATGTTTGAATGTGTAATTAAGACATAAATACAACCAACCTACATATATGTATGTAACATCATATGAAAAGGAGTGTAATTAGAGATTAATGAAGTTATACATTCACTTCTCGCACTTCTCGCTGTAATATCACTTCTCGCAAGATCCATCCCCTATATATATATATGTATATGTTTAAGTTCAAGAAAGAAATCAAATTATTACAAGAAATGAGTGAAATGAATATCACTAGTTTTATTTTAGGTTTTAAATATTTAAAAATAAATAAAAAAATGTAAATGCAACAATAAATGCACCCTCTCACTCTCCAATTAATACAACTAATATAACCATAAAAAATCTCTCTCTAATTAATATATCTAACTAATTTAACTATAATAATTAGAAAGATAAAAACACTACTTTAGTTTTATTTTTTATTTACACATTATTCCATTCAACATAAATACAATTTATTCATATAATACTATTCTTTATGTTAAAAAAATAATTTTCACTCAATTTATTAGCATGTTTTCTAACACTAGATATCAAAACATAATATTTTTTTTTCAATTGGTATGCCTATAAAAACTATTGTCATAAATAATAATAAAAAAATATCATACAAATGTGTCTATTAAATGTAAACAATAAATATACAACCTACACAAAGTTATATAACATACACTTGTTTTGAGCGATAAAAACGTACAACATACAAAAAACATACAACTTACATATGTAATTCGACATCAACAATTATATAAACTACACAAAGATACACATATCCTATACATGCGTAGGTTATATATTTTTCGTATGTAGGTTATATGTTTTGTTATTGTTAGAACACGTGTAAGTTATATGTTTTTCTGTATGTTGTATATTTTTTATTGACATTTAATGCAAACATGTGTAAGATAGTTTTTTGTATTATTCATCACAATATAACTACGAGTTGATGGATATGGATATGTTGAGTTTGAAGAAATTGGTTTTGAATAAAAAGAAATTAATGTATGAATAAATTGTATTTGTGTAAGATAAAGTTTTCGTGTGTAGGTTATATGTTTTCGTGTGCGTGTGTATTTCATTGATGATAAATTTTGTGTGTAGGTTATATGTTTTTCGTGTGTAGGTTATATGTTGTCTTATTCTTAGAACAAGCGTAGATATACGTTTTTGTGTAGGTTGTATGTTTTATTGTTGATTTTTAATGAAAACACATGTAAAATAGTTTTTTTTTATTATTCATTATAATCTAAGTATGTTTTGATAGATATTAATATATTGAGTTGGAAGAAATTTTTTTCGGATAGAAAGAAATTTTAATGTATGAATAAATTATACTTGTGTAGGATAAAAATTCAAGACACAAAAAATAAGTTATAAAAATAAATGAGTTATTAATATTTTCAGTTATAATAATTTAATTAGTTATATTAATTAAGTAGATAAGTATTATGGTTTATTAGTTATATTAATTGAAGTAAGAGAATGATTAATACTTTCTTTATTTAGCTTTAAGCATTTAAAACTTAAAACAAAACTAGTGGTCCATATTCATTTCTTGCATTTCTTGCAATAATATCATTTATCTCTTGAACCATTCCCTATATATATTTGTATATATATATATATATATATATATATATATAAAATTACAATACTTAATTCTCATCTACTTGATTCTCATATATATAAGTCAAATATCTATTTACTTTTTGTAGTAATTATAGTAGAAACTCGATAAATTAATACTCGATTATTTAATAAATTCTCTAAGATAATATTTTTTGCCGGTCCCGACTCGGGGATAGGGTGCTAAATTAATAATTCGCTAAAATTATGAGATAATACATTTTTGATAATTTCTTTAGACTCCATATAAAATATAAATTAATAATTCCTTATATATAGCATATTACATGAATGATTTATGAAGGTTTCCTGAAAAATGACTCAATTGTCTTTTAATTTTTGTTGAAATCAATTTCCCCTTGAATCTCGTCTCTAATTTTCCTTAGCATGGTAAGAACTTCTGGTGTTGTTTTCTCATAGCTCAACAAGAAATTGTTCAATGTGATTGCCGGGTTGTGTCGCTTAACATCGCCTCTTTCGGGAGCAAGTGAGAGATACTATAAAGATCGCTTAACTGTATTCGATATTGTCGCTTAACTCACCTGCAAACCATAGTTACTATGAACCCATTCTTGCAATTTCTTTTGAGTGAGACTTGGATTATCCTTGTTGTGCTTGCATAATGCTCTTCGAATCTCGTCTGTCATTGTTGTTTTTTCCACACCTTTAAGATGGGAAGCCATGTTGTGTGTATGATTTGTTTGTGTTAACCTATTTTGATATTGTATTTATATAGAAAATATTTTTAATGTCTATAAAGTGATACATTGAACATAAGAAGCATAATAAGGTGAGAAATTGAAGGTTTCTTTCAAATTGGGCTGTTCATTTGATATACATGCATTGTATACAATAATTAAGTGGAAGCTTGAAATGTGTTTGTAAACTAAGTATTATACTATAAATTAATAAAATATTAATTAATATATAAATTGATAATTATTAATTTATCGATTAATTAATAACTCTTTTATTTAATAAATTTTGGTGGTTCCAAGTGTATTGTTTTATAGAGTTTCTACTATATATATATATATATAGGGTAAGGATCATAAAAGAACCCTTTGTAAATTGAGAACTTTGAGAACCATTTTGAACCACTAAAAACACCTTTAAAAAATCATAAATCAAAAAATAATAAAAATTTTAAAAATGTAAAAAAACCAAAATTCTTATATTTTTCATTCTGGTTTCATTAAAAAAAATAAATAAAATAAAATAAATAAAAAAAACGTCTTATTATACACATATGTATAAGTTTATTTAATCTTTAGTTACGTAATATACACATATGTACAATATCATTTATTTTAAATTATACACATGTGTACAAAAAAAACATGTAAATGCACATATATATATGTATATATTATACATATGTGTATATAATTTAGCTAAACCGAGTTTTTTTTATGAAACCGGGATGATAAAATAAGAATTTTGGTTTTTTTTACTTTTTTGATTTGTGTGTTTTTTTTTAATTTATGATTTTTTTATTTTTGGGTTTTTTGTGGTTAAAAATGATTCTCATAGTTCTAAATTTCAAAAAGGTTCTTTCATGATCCTGATCTTATATATATATATATATATATAATTACACTACTTGATCTTCATAGTTAATACGTTAATTTAATTTATATGTGAACTTTCCCCTATATATATAATCTATATCCGAATTATATTATTAGTATGAATCAATATTTTATGTCTTTACACGTACTGTTATATTTAGTGTATACGTAGTTATTCGTCAAATTCATGCATGCGCTGTATATTAACCGGCTTGTGTATACCTTGTTAACCTCAATCTAGTATTGGCTTATAATTTATAAAGATGCATATAAAGGTAATTCCAAACATTTAAGTTATATTAAACTTATGTTTTTATTATAAGAAAATGATATCCAACAAATAAATTATAAATTTATAAAATGGGAACAGATATTTGAGGAAAGGAACAACATTATTTTATTCTAATGGTGACAGATGTGTACGAAATGTTCAATATGAATGGGTCGGTTTTGAATACTCAGAACCAAAATGCTGCTCTCTCATACGTGGACGATGTTGAAAACACGCTCATAGGACGATTATTTATGACTTAATAACTCGTATGTTCAATAACGAATCCAAGAAAATTTTTTTCTAGTGATGTCACTGTTTCCAGATGTTCCAACTTAATAAAATCGAACATAAAACTTTTCAGGCTGATTCAACGGTTCGGGTCAGTTTACGAGTGAATTCGATGCTTTTGGAGAAATCGTTAAAAAGTTTCTTGTTTTTAGGTTTAGGAATTCAAGTTTCACATATCAATATATGTGAAACTTGAATTCCTAAACCTAAAAACAAGAATCTTTTTAACGATTTCTCCAAAAGCATCGAATTCACTCGTAAACTGACCCGAACATATGTGAAACTTGAATTCCTAAACCTAAAAACAAGAAACTTTTTAACGATTTCTCCAAAAGCATCGAATTCACTCGTAAACTGATCCGAACCGAACAATCAAATGATACGCAGCTAGAATTAACAGTCAGTTGATACTCAACTAAATACAACAATCCACAATTGACAACTAAGGTCATGTTTCAACAAAATCAAATAATTAACGTATCAAACAGTGAACAATTGAACATACCCAAGATGGAAGATGATTCAAAACTATTTTTTAGGGTTTACTACTTGAATATGATGATTAAGGTTTAAGTTCACTTTGGAATAATTAAGGTTTAAGTTCACTTTGGCAATATCTCATCATATTCATAATACTTAAAAATTAAATCCAAGTTTCAACAAATTATAAATCTAATTCAAGTTTCAACAAATTAACAATTTAACATCCTAATTGTCTAATTTAGTTTCAAGAAATTCAACATAATCATTCTAGCTTCAACAAATTAACAAAAATATTCGGTCAAAATACTAAATTCAAATGGAAATAAAGTTTACCTTATCGAAGTGATGAAGATTCTAGGTCGGTGGAGGCATGTACATGTGCACTATGCTTGGATGTAGGGGTGAGCAAATGAGACTTACCATTAATGCCAGACCTGAACCCGGTTAATGGCATTCTCATAACCGGGAACTATCCCTATTGTAAATAACCGTGCCTGAACTAGATGGTCTTACCTTCTTTATGCTCACCCCTATATGAGCAAACAGGTCTTACCCGGACCCGAACCGACCCAACCCTACTAGGTCAATGGTAATTTCAAGACATGGGAACCGACCCTTTTGTAATATGACTAGGTCAGATTCTTGTGAGTCTCTTGGGTCCTACGGATCTTACCTAGTTTATGGTCACCCTTAGTGGGCTAAACCGAAACCGTCCAACGGAGGTGCTCTGATGCAAGGTGGAATTCACGGTGGTCTGGTGGAGCCGTGGAATAGGTGGTGTCTGCCGAGGTGGTAGGGTGGCATATGGTTGGTAGTGATGGATTGGAGCAAGGAGGTACAAGCAGGCATGTCCAACTTCATTAGAAGCCAAAGCTATGGCTTTAGGCCTCCAAATAGTTAAGGCCCCTATTTCAGAAATATAAATAATTAAAATATATTATCTCTTATTCGATTAATTAACAATTTTCATGTTGGCTTGCTACAAAAACTTGACTTCAATACATTGGCATCGTGAATCCCATCCCATGTTCGACTCCCTTTTCAATTTTTCCTTTTCCAAGATTACATTATGGCTCAGGCCATAAGGTGAAATGCTAAAAACATGGAAAACAATTCAGTTTTTTTTTTGGTTAACTCTATGCTAAAATAGATCTGATGCATAAGAAATTTCTAACTATTAATAATTTTATTTTTCTAGCACGCTTCATTCATATTAATAAAAGTTATTGCATAATATATCACCCTATACATGTTGAGATAACCATAATATTTTATGGTGATTTGTTGTTTTATTTGATGAACTCGGCCATTTTATGTCATGTAGTTTATAAGTTGGTTACGAACTTTATTTTGTAAGAAAATATTCACCTAGTTTATAAATTGGTTTGAAGTTAATAAGTTCCTTAGATAATCACATAAAAAAGAAAATAAGAGCTCAAACATTTTTTAAAAGGGCCCCGAATATTTTATTCGCTTTAGGCTCCAAAAATGGTTGGGCCGGCCGTGGGAATAAGGAAACTTTGGTCTCAGGTTTGTGTGTGGGCGATGGAATGAGATGCCATGATGAAACTCGTAGGAGCTTTGCATATGTCCATTCTTGGGATTAAACCAATACATTCCTCCTAAGAGCTCCGCATATGTCCATCATTTATAAAAACGTTCAAAGGTATCTTATTAAAAACACGTGTTATGTGCTAATAGATTAGAGCTTAATAGGGTTAATCACATGAATTCAGAAAACCTATAGACACAAACAGACCAACCAACTGATTTCAAGAAACAAGTTTTATTATAAAATCCTTGTGACTTGGGGTTTCTTAACAGGGTTCTTACAAGACTACGAATGGCACGCTTTATGTCTCGTACAAATCAATTTAAAGAAAACCCTAACTAATTTTCAGATCCTTTTATTCATTCCCTTCTCATAGATAGCTCATATATTTGCAGTTAATTAATATGTTTCTCTGTTAAAGGTTAGGTGTTGGTCTAACCAAACAGATTTGGATATAGATATGATGTTTGATAATCCACATGGTATTGAAAAGTGTAGAAGTAAATAAAGCCCGCTAAAATCAATGGTAATTGATAAACAAACATAACTTCATTAAACGATCAATAATTACAATAAGTTAAAGTTCCTACCAACATTTACAATCAAAAAATAAAAAAGAGAGTGTTTTGGTGTAAAATTGCATCAACTCACAATGACCTAAACACACTACTTTATAGAGAAAAAGAAGATAATGTCGCAGGTAATTAGCACAGGGTACACAATGAGTGTTGCCTTGTTTGGTGACAACACTCTTAATGTCACAGACTTCACTTCAAAACCTTAATAATCACTGTGAGTGCACGACACCCTCAGTGTCACAAAGGCCTATAAGTGAGCATCGCATGAATTGTTGATACATCATTTGTCGTTTCGGTCTTTGTTATTGTTTTTGTCTTGTATATAAGTCTAAGGACTGGTTTTTTCATTAATGTTATGTCCATTCTCTAAGGAATGTTTAGCAAATGAAACATGTTTTGGTTGCTCATACGCTAGAGCATGTTAGCGAATAAAAGTTTAAAGTGTAAGGTCATTCGCTAGGGAATGTCTTGCGAATGGGACTCATTCGCTAAGGTATGTTTAACGAATGAGTAGTGCCCTATGTATAGCCTTGTAACTTATTCCTAACTAACAGTCTGATTAATTTGATAACTTGTACACCGTTACTTTGCCCGATTTTGCTCTCAAAACACATACTAACTCACACCAAGCCCTAATTGTTCATATTCGACTATAATCAAAGACTAGATCATGTAATTGCTTGGATAATAATCAAATCACGAATCCTCAAGTGGTATCAGAGCATATGGATGACCTGATTAATCAATTCACGAACTAAATTAGGTTAATTGACGTCTTTTTGAACTGAACTGAATGTACGGGGACTGTTATGGACTTTTTACGAATCAATTTGTTTCAGATGAAGTGATAATTGACTACGTTACGAATCAAGGATTGATCGTTGTGGTGTTAATTAGCTTTTAACTAGTGTAATTGAATTGAATTGGTCGATTTGGACTGTTTTGGAGCGCGAAGTAATATTAGGATTAAAACGGTTGTTTTTTTTACTTTAATTGGTCAAAATTGTATGTGTTTTGACCGATTGTGGTTAGAGTTTGGTAAGGATTGTGTTCGGATTCGATTGAGGATTGAGTGGTGTGGATTTTGGTTGAAATTGCTATGGAATTGGAATGGTGTTGTTAGGATTTGATTACTGGGTTTGTGCTTGAAGTTTTTGATTTCATTCGCTCATTTCTAGAGCTCATTCGCTAGTTTTTTTAAGTCATTCGCTAGTATACTGTTATAACAACTCATTCGCTAAGATCTTTGCCCAATCTATAAAGTTTCTACTCATTCATATTAATAATTCACATAATCTCCCATTAGCCAATTTGTCTCATTCGTATTCAACTCATTCGTTAAATAATCCTCATTCGTCAAACCCATCCGTTAAACCAATCCATTTAGCATTCATTAAAACCCATTCGCTAATAACTCATCCGCTTTCAATCCTCATTCATTCACATTCTTTACTCATTCTCCACTCATTCGCTTAAACAAGTTTCAAAATTGTCAATTTTCACCCATACACTTTCATTTTGTAACAATTTAAACCCATTAAATCCCACAATATGACCAATTACTATGCTGTCAATTTTCACCCATACACTTTCATTTTGTAACAATTTAAACCCATTAAATCCCACAATATGACCAATTACTATGCTCTTGCTTCTCATAATACAATCATGCAAACGATGCTTAGTTACAATAATGAGATCGAGTCTCATGCAAAAACTTCTAAGTTGAATAGTGGGGATGATTTTCAAAGATGGAGTCAACGATTAAGATCTCATATGGGTGTGATTTTCTAGATTGAATAACCTTGTTGGATAACAAGTATGTGAGATCAACTTTAGAGGTTGATGGTATTAGTGAAGTTCCAAAGATTTCGAGTGCTGTTGAAAAAAAAGAAGTATGATCTTGAAGTTAAGACTTATTCCACATTGACATTGGCTTTACCTGAAAACATTTTTCATCACTTCAGCCATATTACAATCTCAACATCTTTGTATGCTGCTTACAAGCTGGGAATTTGGGAAACACTCAAGAAAGTACGAAGTCTATGCTGAAGGTTTAGTATAAGAACGTCAACATCATGCCAAACTAGACTGTTAGATAGATGTGACAAGATATTGTCCCGTGTTAGCTGAGTTGCATCGATTTGATTTGCACAAAGATGAATTTAATTGGATTGACACATTGAAAGATGATCTTCCAAGTTCTTACTCAATTTATGTGTTAATTTTGATTGAAAATGGTTATTTTAAAGACCCAACTCTCAGATGCATGGATTTTATTGAAAATTTGGAGAAAAGAGAGCACGAATTAAAGTTTCAAAGCTCTACAAAGACAAATCAAGATCCAATATCTATATGGCAGAGCACCTCCAACAAGCAGAGTACTTCTACATCAATCACTGCCTTTTTATACTCAAACAGGTCCTGTGTTTCCACCTCCTGAAGCATTAAAGAACCACAATTCTTTTCTAGTCCATGCTTTGCTAACTCTGGCTCAATTCCTCCTTCATCACCACAAAATGTCAACATGAAGGAGGCGGAAAAACACTTTGTTTTCATGGGAGCCTTTATGTCTTCTTATGAGTAGCAGTTGGTGGGCAATAAAGTTGCTACCTGTGAATTAACTGATGAAGACTATGACCAAATAAATCCAGATTATTTGGAGTTGAAAGATTTGGTATGGAACATGGCTATGATTGTAAGAAAAATATAAAAAATTATGGAGAGGACTAGGAATGATCTGCCAACCAGGAGCAAGAGAAATGGGTTTGATAAGTTGAAGATGAAATGTTACAACGGTGGTGAGTTTGAAAATTTTGCTAAAGAATGTGATAAACTAAGGCGAGAGTATTCTCCAAACTCTACGACTCAAGATAGAAACTCAACAAAGAAGTATATCACCAATGAGTCGAATGAGATGTCTAAGAAATCCTTGGAACAACCAAAGCAAAATGAATCCAAAGCCATGGTGGTGCCATAGACTGGTCTAGAAGATTATTGGGAGAATCATCTATGGATCAACAACAGGCTAACATGGTTGTGGTTACTCAAGTTGAAGAAGATGATGATGTTGATGTGAAGAACAAAAGTTTGATGATTGAAGAATCTAATACTGATTCTGAGCATTCAAGTGATGAACAAAAGGATATTCTCGCTTGCATGACAAAGATAAAAAAGGTAAGTTCTAACTCTTCTAGTTCTTCTGAATTCTTTTGTACTAGTTCATCTGAGAGTGATGTGTCTGATGATTCGGAAATGACTATATGTATTCATTGTGATAAGTCTTTGGCTAAGGTTTAAAAGATTCAGGCTCACAATGAAACATTAGTTATTGATTTTGCTATGATTATAGATAACTATAGTGTGTTAGTTGAAAATGAACAAGATTTTAAAGATAAAATTGATGCTTTAAATGAGAGTAACCATGAACTAAAAATTGATACTCTAACAAGAAAATGTCAATAAAAATTCAGTTTGAGGAATTACTAAAAAATAAACCCAAGATTCATGAGCTCGATAGTGAGGTCTTGAAGTTGAAGTAAAAAATTAAGCGAATTCAAAAACTCGTCATTTTTACTTGATAAAATCATTGAAGTAAATGGTAATCATCGAAAGGGTCGTAAACATGGGTTAGGATTTTTTTGTAATTCCTCCTCCCTTATGTCATGATTACACTAAACTACCAAATGCTGAGAGTCTAAAGGTAGTGGGTATTGATTATGCAATAACCGTAGATCCTCATGTATCTGTTAGTTAAGTTAAATCCACAAATGAAGAATGTCAATAAAGTAAAGAAAATTGAGAAAACTTTCCAAAATCACACATCAAGAGTAATCTAGTATTTTCTCAAACTGATGTTGGTGTAATCATAGAAGATGTGTCTGAGCCAAATGTGATTCACAAAAATAAGAATATTCCTCTTGATAATCATATTCTTTGTGAACCACAAATGATAGAGAAATATAAAATTGGTAGCACATCATAGTTTGTTGCATTCATGTGTTCAGAGATGAAAGTGATCTCAGATGAAGATTTAGGGAAGTTTGTTAATCTAGTTGGTGAGAAGAATTGGAGGGTTTACAAACTGAAGGGGGTTAATCAGTGTAGTCTCGTTGAGTTTGGTCAAACCTGAATCTGTTGAAAATCTTTTGACTGTGGAAAACATCTTATGAGTGAGACTGAGATTTTTTGTGGGGAAATCAGGAACGTTAAGCTAATATCCCAAAAGAAATTTTAACCAACATTACTTAAATGTATCTTGTTTGTAAATTCTTCTGTGTCAGATATTCTAAAGAGTTTTTCTAAGTGTTCCAACTTGGATTTTTATAAACAAAAATAAGAGGATAAGTTTGTTCAATCTCAAGTGAAGGTTTCGACTTTTCAACTTAATGATTCATATGGTAACTTATTCACCACAAATGTTTGTTGAAAGGAGAACTTGTTTATGTTGTGGTGAAATATATCATATTGCCAAGTTTTGTGGATCTAGGGTAAGAAAGATTATATAGCCTTTAACCAAGGACAACGTTCATCTGGTTAAAAGTATTTTGAAAAGGAATCCTACACAAGACATGGTCGATGTTAACAAGATAGTCGTTGATATGGTTAACCCTAAGAAGGTTGTTAGGGTTAAAAATGAGATGAAGAAATCTGACATTAACCAAGTTGAAATTGTTAAACATGTTCGTAAAACTGTCAAGCTTTATGTAACTCCTGTTGAAACTATATTGACTAAAAGGTCAAAGAAAACTTTAACTTTTAGGCAATTCTAGAAGTTGTATCATAGCATGCATTGAAGAAGAATGATAAGGATGAGAATGTTCCTATTGGGGAGTTGCCTACATGGAAGCCTAAATTGTTTATAAATCAAAAGTAAAATGAGGTTCAGCCCAAGACTGAGGCTTGGGTTGCCTCTTCAAACTAATCATTTTCTTTTGTGTGCAGAGTTCATCCAAGACTATCTTAGGTGACAAGTGAATTGTAGATAGTGGGTATTCTTGTCATATTTGGCAATCCTAATCTCCTTACCAATGTTTAAAGATATTAAGAGGTTTATGTTGTGTTTGAGAGAAATCATAGTGGACTGATAACCAAAGAGACTGAACTGTCCAATAGAAAGATCACATTAGAAAACATGAATTATTGTGATAAAGTTGATCATAATCTACTGAGCATTTCACAGATTTGTGACAAAAGTATACAAGTTTGTTTATCGACAATGAATGTGTGATCCAAAAGCCTGGGCTTGTGATTCCTGAGAACATGGTTATCATGCGATCACCCCGATTGAATCATATATACGTACTCAACATGGCATACACTCAACATCTTCTTCAACTGCTACATGTTTTGTATCGAAAGAAACTAAGAAAGAGTCGATCCTAAGGCACAAAAATATGGGTCACATTCACCTCAGAAAGATATCTTTAATTGCAAATGATTTGGTGGATGGTGTGTCATTGAAGAATTTTCATATGGCAGATCAATGTGTCTCGTGTAAGAAAGGTAAACAGAAGTATAAATCTCATCCATTGAAACAAATCAACTCAATCAATACTCCACTAGAACGTCGTCACATGGATTTATTTGGTCCAGTTAATCAATCGAGTATTGGGGAAGATTTTATTGCTTAGTGGTCACCGATGATTACTCAAGATATTCTAAAGAAACTCTTGAGTGGTTATTACATGAATTCTATAATCGTTCAAGATCAGTTGTGCGGTTTAACACTTGGTAATTCAAGGTTAACCCTTTAAGTCTCAACTAATTTTAATTGTTATTTTATGTATAATACAAAGGTTATTTTTACTAAAGTATCAAAGACAATTCCCTTAGTAATTTAAGGGATTGCCTCATCTTTAAAGTGAGTAAGTTATATTTATCAAAAACCATATGCTTACATAAAATAATGTTTTAGTAAAAGGGGTCAAGAGTTATCTCTTTCTTTAATTATCCTAGTATAACATGACTAACGATGTTATTCTCACATATAATTAACATAGCAAGCTCAAAACCACATGTTTTCTAATCAACAATCAAACCAAGCTAAGAGGAGTTTTAACCAAGATGATACACTTTTTATCTTTGATTTTATTTCTACCTTAAAATTTAAAAACCCAAAAATAGTGTCTTTTAATTTATTTTCCTGAAAACTCAAACCAAAACCAAAACTAAAACCAAAATGATCTTCACTTCTGGTTAAATAAATACAACGGTTTAGTAGTAAAACTTTATAGGTTTGTCCGTGGATCGATACTTGGTTCTTACCTATACCTTACTAGATATACGATAGGCAGACTTGCCTATTTGTGCATGGTCTAGTTAAAATAATAATCATTTTTATAAATTTAAAACTCAACATTGTGTGAACAAAATTTGAAAGAAAACACCTTTTTCATACTACACCTATCGCACACCAAGTTTTTGGCGTCATTACCGGGGACACACAGTGAAATTTTACACACAATCCAAGTATTTATTAAACCTTATTTATAGTTATATATTAAAACTTATTAAAACGACCAAAAATAATTTTCCATCTTCTTTATTTTTGCACTTTTAAGTTTTTGTTTTTAATTTTTATCTTTCTAGTTGATAAGTTGCTTACATTAGTTTAGTTTTAGTTGTGCTTTTAGATATTTACCTTGTTAGTTACTGTATGTCCTCTACATCTACTCCCGACCTCATTTTACCACTTTCCGAACCTGAACGCCACTTTCACCAAAGAAAACGCACGCAGGCGCATAAAGCAACTAAAGGAGTTAAGGACGAACCTGAGGAAGGTACACCAACTGAGGAGAGCCAAGAAGAGCCTATGATGGCAGAACTAAATAACTAGCTAAACATGAGCCAATGTGGCACGCCGACACTCGAAGACTATGGAAATAGCGTTGCACCACCCGAAGTACTTTAAAATTTCGGAATAAAATCTAGTATCATTCATATGATTGAAAATTTTGTCCAGATTCATGGACTTCTCGACGAAGATCCTTTGTCTCATATCCCATGATTCCATCGAATATGTGGAACTTTCAAAATTCAACATTGCTCAAAAGATCAAGTTAGGCTTAAACTCTTTCCATTTTCGCTCCAAGGCAATGCCTTGGAATGGCTTGAATCCTTGCCATCTGGAACCATCATCGATTGGGGGGCAGATGGTGGAGCAATTCCTTCTAAAATAATTTCCACCCGATAAAACTACAAAGTACCGCACCAGCATCACCGGATTCCGGACATATGAAGATGAGTTACTTCACGCAACATGATAGAGATAAAAGAACCTTCTTTGACGATTTCTGCACCATGGATTAAACAAATGGCTTCAAGTACAAAACTTTTTCGACTCTCAAACTAGCCAAAATAACCAAGCAAATGATTAAGTCCCTGGTGGGGATCTCGGAACCAAATCACCAAATGAGGCATTCGAGATCTTAGAAAAGGATGCCACGAAAAGCTTTGCCTATAATCCGCCACGATCAACTCCATCACACAAAGGTAAACACCATGTCGATAATAGAACCTTCATCTCTACACAATTCGAGTCTCTCTCGAAGAAATTTTAACAGCTTCAGTCCGAGCTGGTCAAAGAAAAGGTGAAGTGTGATAGGTGTGGGGGAGATTGCAAGGTCAAATACTACCAAAGTATGACCACCGAAGATTGTGATTTTGTAAGCCGACAAAATAACAACTATAGCAACAATTACAACCCTAGTTGGAGAAACCATCCAAACTTCAGTTAGAGGGACGGAGCCAACAATCAAGCCCCGTCTGGCTTTGATAGAAGGTCCTTCAATAAAAATCAACCCTCTCAACCTAAACATGTTAAGAACATGTTAGTCAAGAGGCATAGTTGAGAACATGTTAGTCAAAATTGTCAAGTTTGTCTTTCCAGTTGACTGCGTTCTATCTGGACATGGATGAAGACACCTATGTACCCCTTATCCTAGGAAAACCATTATTAGATACCGCTAGAGCACTCATAGACGTTTGCACCGACAAACTCACACTTAGGGTAGAGGATGAAGAAGTAACTTTCGACATAGGAAAGTCAATGAAACACCCACAGTACACAGATGATTCTGCATACTTTCTGGGATATGTGTCAATCAATAGTAAGCTGTCAATTAAAGAAAACAATTGAGAAGGAAGCATGCGACACACAATTGATAGAGGAAAAAGTGCATTATGTCAATACAGAAAACCAAGCCGTGGAGGAAGAAGAAAGCAATTCAGAAGAAACATTTGAAGAAGTAGGTAGAGATCTAGAACCTAAAGCCAAACCTTATGTTGAAGATCCGCCAGCTTAGGAGCTTAAGGAATTACCCAAACACCTGGAGTATGCTTTACTCGATGGCAAATCTCAATTTCCTGTTATCTTTTCCTCCGATCTCTCAAGCGATGAAAAATAAAGACTTCTAGAAGTTCTTAAACCTCACAAGAATGCCAACGCTTGGAAAGTAGTGGACATCAAAGGCATCAGCCCTTCATTTTTCACTCACAAGATTCTGATGGAAGAAGACTTCAAACATGTAGTGCATCACCAGAGACGACTAAATCCGAATATGCAAGACATGGTGAAAAGGAAGTGCTCAAACTTCTTGACGCAGGATTGATATACCCCATATCCGGTTCTCCTTGGGTAAGTCTTGTCCAAGTAGTCCCGAAGAATGGAGAAATGACGGTCGTCAACAATGACAAGAACGAGTCGATTCCTATGAGAATCGTTACGGTATGGTGGGTTTTCATATATTATCGGAAAATCAGCGATGCCACCAAGAAAATCAGCTACCTTTCATTGTTAGTTTCAAATTCCGATATCTCTCGAAGATCAGAAGAAGACAACATTCACATGTCCCTATGGCACATTTGCATACCGACGAATGCCCTTTGGACTGTGTAATGCTCCAGCTACCTTTCAACGTTGCATGGTAGCTATATTTCACGAAATGATTGAAGATTCAATGGAAGTCTTCATGGAAGATTTCTCCGTCTTTAGATACTTCTTCAATATATGTCTTGAAAACTTGAAATGGTTGTTAATAAGGTGTGAGGAAGAATATCTTGTGTTAAATTGGAAAAAAACGTGGTTAAAGAAGGCATCATTCTCGGACACAAGATATCTCAAGCTGGATTAGAAGTGGACAAAGCCAAAGTAGAAACCATTTCCAAACTTCTACCTCCTACATTTGTTAAAGCTATTCAATGTTTTCTTGGCTATGCGGGTTTCTATCGCCGTTTCATCAAAGACTTTACAACGATAGCTCGGCCAATGACACAACTTCTAGAAAAAGATGCTCCATTCATTTTATCCGAAAAGTGTTTGGATGCATTCAAAATTCTAAAGAACAAGGTCGTTAACGCTCCAATCATGGTAGCCCCAGATTGGGCATTACCATTGGAACTTATGTGCGACGCAAGTGATTTCGCAGTTAGAGCAGTCTTAAGACAGAGGAAAGACAAGCATTTTCATCCGATCTATTTTGCCAGCAAGACACTTAATGATGCTCAAGAGAATTACACAATTACCGAGAAGGATCTTTTGGCCGTAGTCTTTGCTTTTGACAAATTCCGTTCTTATCTAGTCCTTTCAAAAACCATCGCTTACACTGATTATGCAGCAATTAAATAATTTTTTCACAACACAAGTGCTAAACCCTTTTTGATCCGATTGGATTTTACTTCTACAAGAATTTATCATTGAAATTATGGACAAGAAGGATGCTGAAAATGTTGCAGCTGATCATCTTTCTCATTGGAATGCCCATCTTCACTAGAAAAATGTGGAGCAAGATAAACAACAATAATTCACATGAATTTCTTATGCATATCTAGAATCGTGAAGGAAAACATCCTTGGTTCGGTGGCAACGCAAACTACAAAGCTAATGGAATCGTTCTCAAAGATATGACGTATCAAAAAAGGAAGAAATTCTTTTCAGATGTCAAATATTACTTCTTGAAAGATCCATATATATTCCGCATGGGAGCTGATAATATTATTTGAAGATGTGTATAATGGGATGAAGCACACAAGATCCTTAAACAATGTCATGAGGGACCACCAAGAGGTCGGAGAAATTGGACGACGCTCTGTGGGCTTTCCGTATTGGATACAAGACTCCTATAGGCATAACACAATTCAAATTGGTGTACAGAAAGGCATGACATCTTCCCGTTGAACTCGAGCATAAAGCATATTGGGCACTTCTGTCAATCATGATCTAAAATTCATGGGAGATAATAGAGTCAAGAAGCTTCCTGAGTTAGAAGAATTAAGGACGCAAGCGTACGAAAACTCACGGATCTCCAAAGAAATGATGAAAAGACTTCATGACGCACGACTAAAAGGTGAAAAACTTTATAAAGCAGGCGACCATGTACTCCTTTATAACTCTCGCCTTGGCTTATTTCCTAGAAAGTTAAAATTCAGATGGTCCGGTCCTTTTATGGTTAAGGAAGTTTTTGATCATGGAGCCGTTAAACTTGCTCAAAAGGATGGACATTGATTTAAGGTAAACGGTCATAGACTTTAACTTTACTTAGGAGAACCTGTAGAAACAGCAATGGGGGTACTTCGCCTCCATTCCGTGAACTAAAATGACAAAATCGAGAGACAAGCTATCGACTCCGACAAAAATTTAGCATGTTTAGGTAAGATTTTAGTGCTTTGTAAACATAGGCACATATATATTTAATTAGGAAGGCACGATCATGTCTCACACAACATGAACGTGCCCAGTACAATTTCCTTGCAGTGATAGTTTCTGGCACTGTTTCCGGCTAAGACCGTTTCCTGCTCAGACTGTACAGTTTCAGAGAAACATTGTTAACATGGCCCGTGCCTTGCAAGGCACGACCGTGCTGAGATGATCTGGCAGATTATAAATTTGCATCACCTCCTTGAGAGTTTTGCACACCTTCTTGCCACACTTCTCTAAACTAAACAGCCTCCTGAGATATCGCTGGAACATCCTAATGCCAAAAACCCTGCCACCACTCCACCTAAGAAGAAAAAAATCCTTAATCTGTTTACGAAGAACACAGATCTAAGGTATTAATACGATTAACAGGATCTAGTCCATAGATTACTCTTATATTGATATATATATACATGTTATATTAGATATATTATGTGTATTATGTATATATTATTTGATGTTTGGATAGAGAGAGAATTTGACAGAGTATTAATACATTAAAACCAAAACTTAAATAAACAGAGGTACGGACCTCTATAAATAGAAGATGGAGCTAATTCGTTACACATTCCGTAACGATTTAGGCTCTAATTCGTTACATTACACATAATCAATAAACATAACGAACTAAGATCCCACTCGTTAAACATCCTTAACAAATGGGGAACTTAACTTAACTGTCTAGTTCGTTAAACACCCTTAACGAACTAGTCTTACTTTAACGAAATAGTCTATAATATTAATAAATATCTTTTTCATTAATAAATACAAAACGATAAATACAAAGACTCGAGACGCAAAACCGTGCACTAACAGACACCCCCTCGTCTTGAGCTCTTTTTCTTTAAATTATTTGAAGCGCTTCGTCTGCCAGTCTCTGCAGCTGTGAATCCCGAACTCATGACAAACACGAACAACACGTTGAAATTGCATTGCTCGGTCATAGTCTTCACGGCGCTCGATTAATATCTTATTCACGAACAACACATCATCGACCGTCTCCGTTAAGTTAACCAGCCACATAGGATCAATAATCTTTATCAACTCAGTCTTCAGCCCTTTACCCAAAACGATAACGGCCTCGCCAGTACAGTTATCATAATCCCAGCGGTTAAACGATAAGTGTATGTGTTGATTAAGCGTTTTGACCGGAACACGCTTCATGGTATTTGGAGGTTTAACCTTAAGCACCAGCTTCTTCCAAGCCATCTTTGGATCTATCTCTTCAGTACGCTTGCGAATTGGAATCTGTGGCTTAAAAAACTTAAACCCGTGATTGACCTCGAAAAGAAAATGTTGATGAAACCATTCTACTTGACGATTTCTACCACGGTTGATGAAAGGTCGGCACGCGAGGGTACGGACATCCCATCGCGGTAATGAGAGAATGTCAGTATTGTTTTCGTAGTACTGAACGTCGTTCTCCCATTTGATGATACATACCTTTAAATCAAAATCGAAAAGCCATGAAATAATATCACCTCGAACTTTTGACACGGCCTTGAAAGAAGCCATCTGATTGGCTTTAGCATGTGCAATGGCTTCCTACTTTCGTTCTTCATCAACATATCTGTATGAATCTATAATCTTACGAGTTCTCTTGTTTCGAAAAGCAAACCATCCTTGAATATCAGCAACAGCCGGACTTGGCTTTGAGTCAAATCTCGTATCAATACTCTTAGCCTTTGACGTTTTCTCCAAGTGGTCTTCGGCTGCTTTAACATTTTCTTCTGTAAATACAGGAGCACCCTGATCAACATTAGTTCTTTGAAACAGATCAGGGTATTCCTCAGCTGTCACGTCCTCAATATCAACCTCCTCATCTTCATAAATAAATGACGTGTTCATATGAATCGTTGGATCATTCAGGATTTCCTCGTCATTCTCCGCTTCCACATCATTCTCAGTCTCTAACACGTTCAGCTCATCTTCATCCAATGCCAGCAGTATAGAAATATGCTCTCGTGTCAACGACCAATCAATGTACTGCCCCATTTCTATCTCATCAATATTAGCAGTACTCATGACGACACCAACCTTGTAATCCATAAATAACACAGTATTGGATTTTATCATCTCAATTGGTTTAACATTTGTAGAATCATGATAAACAGTCAACTGTTTTCCCGCATCCTCAGCAGATCCACTAGTACCAGCACCGGAAGATGAACCATTAGTTTGTTTCGGCTCACTTCCTTCGGCACTTGATTCATTTGGATCGTCACCATCATTCCTGAGCTTCTTCAAAGCATCTTCTTTACATGTTAGTTGCAGAATCAGATCCCCCTGTTCTTTAATTTTCACCCCGAGGCGTAACAATCTCACGGAGGTCCTTTGTTTCCTTTTGACAGAACGAGACGTACGCCATCAATCTTCTTTGATTTTCCATCAAACGCTCTTGATCCTGAAGATTAGCAGCCATTTGATTCTCATAAACATGAATCAAGCTCAAGAGAAAGTCAGTTTGATGTGTTGCTGGCATGGTATGAACAGATGGATGCACCGGCTGGATACGACCTTGAGGACGTTTAATCCTCATAAATGTGACATCTAGAAAGTTGGTTAGGCCTCATCGTCGGTGTTGGAGGAACAACTGAAACACCAACAGGAGGCCTTGGTATATCAGAAAGTACCGATTGAGGAATCATACCAAGCCTCTGATTATGAACCAACGTCGTCGTTAATGTAACTTCTGGGGTGCTAGTAGTAAGCGGCACCGCCGGTATTTGAATAGCAGACAACCGTGGAGGTTGAACTCCAAAAGAAACACCAGCACCAGCCATCACACGACGTTTAGATGACCCTTCACCGGCCACCTCTTTCCCTTTTAGTTTACGTTGAGAAACAACTGCTTCAACCTCAGCATTTTGTTGACCCGGATCACCACCATCATTATCATCAACACCATCACCATCGTTCCCACCTGGACCTTCTTCACGCTCAGAATCCGAATCGTCGTGGATCCGGCTATCATTAGAAGGACATACATAAACAGGATTGGCTAGATGACCAATCAAGCGTTTGTTCCAAGGATGTGGATCCTTTCTATACGTCTTCATACGCCTGATGGTATCAGCCTTCATGTGTTCTAATGGCAACACATCATCAACTACACCTTGATTAATCACCATGTTTGGAATCAAGTATTGGACGATCAGTTGAATAAAGCGTGGATACATTAAAGTTTCTTGCGTCTATTCACCGCAAGACAATTTTCCTTTAGATGACAAAAAATCATCTCAGATAAGTTGAAGGGCTTGTTTAAAATCAGGGCAACAAACGTTGATTGTAACATGATGCGACACTCATCAAAGCCGCCCTTTCGTCCACCAAGGCAATGTATTAATACATATAGTAGATATGTATGTGGGACACAAGTATGCCTTGTTGTACATCGACATGTCAAGATCACCAGCGTAAAACACACGATTTAATAGTCCTCTAATCAACCCTTTGTCAAATTCACATGGATTATCCTTATTATCCCCAATCTGCAGAACCCGACGGATCACACCATGAGTAATCGTGATAGACCGTCCTTGGACTTCAGCTACTATATAATTCTCAGATTCGATGTAGCGTGCCGAGTTCCAAAAAGGACGAACAATGCTAAAATGAACAGTCGGACTCGCCGTTACAGCATAATGAATGGGTGAACGTCTGATAAAAGCTAATAATTCCCCAAACATATCTTCGTCAGCAAAGTTCATACCGACAAAAGCACAAATGTTATGCTTCTTGTCGTACGAAAGCAACGAAAGATCTTGTTGTTGTTGTTGTTGTTGTTGTTGTGGCTCAGCAACAGGAGGATCTTGATCCATATTGTCATCCATAACTGATAATACATAAACCCAAGATTTAATAAAACGAATAAAACATAATATTAAGTTTAAATAAAAGATTAAAATTATACTAATTTATAAACTATCAGTTTTATAATAATTTAAAATGTCATTCGCTAAATAATCTGATTCATTATAACGAATTGATGGTTCGTTATAATGAATTGATTAATTCGTTATCAAGTAAATATTAAGAATTAGATTTAACGAGTCAGATGTGTAATCATAACAAATTAAATATTGATTCGTCATCAATCAGGATAAAAAATCAGATTTGTTATAACTTAGTAGCGAATTGAACAGGAAGTAGTTTCAATTCGTTACATTATAACGAATGGCCACTAATTAGCTCAATGTATGACTAGTCGGTCCAAGTCAAAATTACCAAGAACTGCAAAAGTCAAAATTGCAATCCGAATTCAATACACACATGATTAATGATGTAAAATCGAACATATGATCACAAGGATCTCGGAAACACATCGCAACATGATACACACTGTTCATTTGCACCAAATCGTGGTATAAATTAGGTAAATTATAGGTTTTATGTATAACATAAATACCGATAATATAATCGATTAATTAACCCCTAAGATGCTCATCAATACTGACAAAAATCATTACGCCATGATTACCAATACCTTGCGATTTAGAAATGATGATCAAAACAACGTTTCGTTAAGGTCGAAAGTTTTCAGAAAATTTGGCCATAGTTTTGTTAAGGTTGAGGGTAATGAATAGTTAAATGAATACGAATGGGTTTCACATTTCCTATATGTAACAACTTGGCACAGTCCCCTAGACAACGAATCATTTGATTTGTTCAAATTTGAAATAACGAATCAACTGAGTCGTTAAGATATTTAAAACACATGGCACATGAATTAACTTTAAATCATTACAACTTAACACTAATTAGTAAAGAATTAGTAGTAATTCATGCTTAGTTCGTGCTTGATTCGTTACGTTGTGTATAACGAATTAGAGGTCATTCGTTATAGAGTGGCGGAAGCGAATTAGGTTAACGAATTGAATTGTAATTCGTTATAAATGACCCCAATTCGTTATCCATGAATAACGAATCAGATTTATTTAATTTTAAATTGAATAAATAAATCAACGAAATCCCGTATCCCGATGATCAAATACTATAACGTGTTTTACGATCAAACACGTAACTTAAAAAGAATTACATAATATGTAAACAAAAATGAAAAATCTTTTTGTTTGATCTCAGTTAACCCTTACTAACACAGATCTCAGATCTGAGTTGTTTATAAATTAACCTAAATACAGATCTAGTTCATCATTGCCATTGATCTATAGTTAATACGTTATATATCTATATGTATTGGTCGTATGTATGTAAATAATATCAGTATGAAGATAGAGAGAGAATCGGGCAGGGTTTTGTTAATTAACTCTCAAAACTTATATTAAAAAGTGACAAAGGTCACTATATATAGAAGGTAGACCTAGTTCGTTAATATCCCCTAACGAACTACGGTCTACTTCGTTACATACACTTAATAAAATAATCTTAACGAATCACCCCCTGATTTGTTAAACATCCTTAACGAATCAGGAGGAAATAACTTAGATCAAGTTCGCTAAACATCCTTAGCGAACTAGACTATTACATTAACAAACTACAAGATAACATAATTGTTTATTACATAAATCAAAACGACAAATACGTTAATGATAAATACAAAGACTCGAGATGCAAAACCGTGTACTAACAGACACCCCCTCGTCTTGAGCTCTTTGTCTTTGATCTTCACTTGAAACGCTTGGACTGCCAATCTCTGCAGCTATGAATCCCGTTCTCATAACAAACATGCATAACGCGTTGGAATTGCATAGCCAGATCATAGTCTTCATTGCGCTCAATCAGAATCTTGTTCTTGTGCAGAACATCATTATCGGTCTCGGTTAAATTAACCAAGCACATCGGGTCGATAATCTTAATAAGCTCAGTCTTCAGACCCTTTCCCAAGACAATGACGGCCTCGCCGGTTCGATAATCGTAATACCAGCGGTTGAAAGAACTGGCCAAGCTTTAAGGTTTTTGGTGGCTTTACCTTAAGTACAAGCTTCCTCCAGCCCGTCCTTGGATCAATTTCATCAATACGTTTATGTGTAGGGAACTGGGGCTTGAAAAACTTGAAACCATGATTGACTTTGAACAGCAGGTGTTGATGAAACCACTCTGCATGCCGACTTCTCCCACGATTAATGAAACGACGACAAGTTAACGTCCTCACATCCCATCTTGGCAAAGAAAGAACGTCTTTCATCTTTACATAATATTGGACGCCCTTTTCCCACTTAACAATACAAACCTTAAGTTCAGAATCAAATAGCCAAGAAACGATGTCACCTTGAACTTTAGATACAGTCTTGAATGAAGTCATTTGATTTGCCTTTGCACGAGCAGCAGCTTCATCCTTCTATTCTTGATCCACATATCTATAGGCTCCAATAATCTTACTCACCTTCTTGTAGCTGAACCACTTTTCAGTATCAACATCGGTTGGATTCTCTTTTGAGTTGAATCTCGTGTCAACCACCTTCTTACCCTTGGAAGTCTTTTCCAAATCATCTTCAGCAGCTTTAAATGTTTGCTCATTGAAAGCTGGAGCATCTTGATCAACATTTGTGTGTTGAAACAAGTCAGGATACTCCTCAGCAGTGACGTCTTCAACCTCAACTTCCTCGTCTTCATAGACATAATCCGTGTTTATCTCAATAGTTGGATCATTTAAGATCTCTTCATCGTTTAATACCTCAACATCCAGCTCTGCCTCTAACACGGTCAATTGTTCGTCATTCAGACCAAGCAGTAATGAAATATGCTCTCGTGTTAAGGCTCGCTCAACAAACTGTCCAACCTAAATCTCATTCCTGTTCACCACACTCCTAACCAACCCCATTCCATCCACAAATATGACTGTATCAGATTCTATCATCTCGATAGGTTTGGCAGTTGTATAGTCCTTATGAACAATAATATGTTTATTCGAGTCATCACCACCACTGGTACCTACACCTGAAGATGAACCGTGCGTTTGTTTAGGCTCACCTCCTGCACCAGACTCATCAGGATCTTCGTCATCGTTCTTGAGCTTCTTTAAAGCATCATCTTTGCAAGTTAACTGCAAAATCAAATCTTCTTGTTCTTTGAGTTTCACCCCCTGAGACTCAACAATCGCATGAAGCTCTTTAGTCTCTTTTTGACAAAACGAAACATAACCCATCAGCTTTCTTTGCTTTTCCATGAGGCGTTCTTGGTTAGTTCGGTCAGCCAGCATTTGATTTTTGTACAAATAAAGAAGATTCAAAAGCATGTCAACTTGACAGTGTGGTGGCATGTTGTACAGAGATGGATGAACTGGCTGGATTGGTCCCTGAGGCCGTGTAATTCTCATAAATGAGACATCACTAGGTTGAGGAGGCCTCATGGACGGTGTTGGAGGAACAGTGGAAAGTGTATCAGAAGGGATTGGTATTTCAGCTAATGCCATTTGTGGAATCATACCAAGCCTCTCATGAGGAACCATCGTCGTTGTCAAGGTAAGCGCCGGAGTGCTAGTAGTAAGCGGAACTGCCGGGCGTTGAGACATAGTTGTACGAGGCGGTCAAACACCAATGATTACATCAGCTCCAGCTAATACACTTCTCTTGGCTGGAACTTCAGAAGCTGGTGCTTTACCCTTTCGTTTTCGTTCACGTTGAGCTGCAATTGTGGCAGCTAACGCGACATTGACTGCATCTTGTTGTTCTTGAAGAGCTGCATCACCAGCACCACCATTTCCACCATCTCCACCATCATCACCACTATCGTTTCCACCTTCTTCTCCCTCACGCTCGGAATCCGAGTCATCATAGATCTAGCGTTCATTGGGAGGACATACATAATCAGGATTAATAATGTGACCAATCATACGTTTGTCCCGTGGCCTCTCCTTACGATAGATCTTCATTCTACGTACAGTTTCGGCCTTCATGTGTTCCAAAGGAAGCACATCATCCACCAATGTTTGATCAATAACCAAGTTTGGTACCAAATCTTGAATTACCAACTGCAGAAATCGGGGATACATTAAGAACTTCTTCTTCTGAGCTGTTTGCTGAACTTGCTCTTTCAAATGATCGAAGACCATTTCTAAGAAGTTGAATGGTTTATTGAGAATAAGTGCCACAAATGCCGATTGTAGACTAACAAGCCATTCATCAAATCCACCTTTACGACCACCGATACAGTGAATCAATACGTGTAAAAGATACTTGTAGGGAGGGCATAAAACATTCTTGTTAAACATGGAATCCTCAATATTTTCACCATAACGTACACGTCTGAACAAACCCTTGATTTACTCCTTATCAAACTCATTTGGGTTATCATCATTGTCCCCAAGCCGAAGCACCCTTCTAATCACTTCAACATCCACTGTTATATGAGTTTGGTTGATAGTGGCTTGAATGTGATTCTCGACTTCAACAAACTCAGCAGTATTCCAGAACTGCCTAATAATGCTCAAATAAACAGTAGGTCGAGAAGTTATAGCATAATGTATCACCGAACGTCGTAAAAATGCCAACACATCCCCAAACACAGCTACGTCAGCAACATCTGGATCAACATAAGCACATATGTAGTGCTTCTTGTCATACGATAGCAACTGAACTTCAACTTGTTCTTGAGGTTGTTCTTGTTCTTGGAGAGCAGCGGGTGGGTCTTGATCCATTTGATCGGCCATTGTACTGAATACATATAGTCAAATATAAGTAATGTGAAAGTTTAATATACTTTAGGCACTTATATATATTTATCAATAGACGGTGTAATTAATTTTAGATGTCATGTGTAATCGATGTATAGACGCGTTTAGACCTTTGGAATAATTTATTAATTTACAATACTTAGTTAAATTAATTAAATAAATTAATTTTGTAATGTCATTCGTTATCAAAAACAGTTTGATTCGTTACAGAAGTATAACGAATCGACTGATTCGCTATCAAGTAAATATTTTAACGAAGGAGAATTAGCGAATTAACTATTAATAATAACGAACTATCTTCTAGTTCGTGTCAATCTGATGAATCCATATCTGATTCGTTTAAATAAGAGATTCGCTAATCTAGTTCGTGTGAATCCTTAACGAATTGGACACTGAGGAGTTCCAATTCGCTAAGGTTAACGAATGGTCAAAACTTTACTTAATCTTTGACTCCACTAGGTCAAGGTCAAAATCAACCAAGAACAGTCAAAGTCAACATTGCAATTAGAAAATCAATTACTCCATAATTATCAATGAGTAGCCGAACAAATAATCAATAAGGTCTCGGAAACAACCATCGACCCAAATGGTATTGATTCAAAGTTTAGAAAACAAGAAATAAGTTAGGTTATTAAGGGTTTTAACAAAGCATAAACACCCGAAACAACAAACAATCAATTGACCCGGCAATCTAGAATCAAACTCTGATTAAATACCACCAAGGGTCTCGGAATGATATTCCGATCACAATGATATCAAAATAAAATACATTAACACAATATGACTCTGATTATGCAGAGTTTCAAAGAACCGTAAAACCCTTATATCAAATCACATAATTAGCCTATCAAAGCTGTAACATTTTTGACGAAAATCACAAAGAAGTGATCATCTATACCTTATCAACACACTGGTATTCTCAAAAGTCCAAATTTCGATGATCGAAAAATTATGAAAAATTTGAGCAGGGTAACGTTAAGTGTAAGGAAGAAAGATGAATAGTAAAGGACGGTTCGTATACACGCCGTCCTATAACTTTGTCCTTACACGTTTCCCAATGCACGAATCATATCTAATTCGTTTGAAAATTTAAATAACGAATCAGCTAATTCGTTAGTTAACTTGAACGCGCATAGTAGCGAATGAGGCTTGATTCGTGTCTTGATTCGTTAAATATGCATAACGAACTAGAAGTGTTTCGTTACAGAGTGTGGAAGCGAATTAGGTGAACGAACTAGAGTGTAGTTCGTTAAAAACACCTAATTCGTTATCCATAATTAACGAATTAGACATTATTTGATTTTATCTTTTAAATTAAATGAATTTTAATAAAATAAATAAATCAAATAAATAAATCAAATTAAAATTAGCATTAACTTACATTGAATTATCGAAAATCTTTATCTTGATAATCGAATAACTTAAAACGTTTCACGTTTTTGAAACTTAATTTGAAGATACAACTTAAATAATATGTAAAATAAAAGGTTAAAATATTTTTGTTATTTTATAAAAATTAAAGAATGTATATACGAAAAAATATCCGAACTAGAAAATAAACAATCTTTTTGTGTTTTTCTGTGATTTTTCAAAAGCAGTACATATAATTTTTTTTGTTTTTGTTGAGTTTGAGCAGAGAATCATATTGACCAAAATGCATTTCCATCTCAGATTTATATTTCAGAGATATTATGACTGGTGTTAGATCGGTCATTGATATTATTGTCTACTTAAATCTTATAACAAGCCTTCAAGCATTTTTGTGATATGATTTAGGGTTCAATTAGCGCACAGAATATCAGAAACTATCAACCTCTAATCTCGGTTCAAGCTTAATTTGATTTTTGCCAAATCACCCCAACTTGACTTAAACCGTTATAGTGTTGATCAAAATTTTGAAGATTTAGGAATATTTAAGCAATGCATTGAGTTTCCTTTACTGTGAGTGAGTATGTATGAGTCCATCTGTCGGCTTACGTACATTTTATCCCCTGGGGTCCGTTTCTTATTGGTATTGAGACGCGCGTAATGGAGGAACAATTGTATGACTAACAACGGATTTTGATCAAATCAGTAATTTGTATTGTACGAAGTACAGCAGTGATCAAGTTTAATGACTTTAGGTTTGCTCTAAAATCGAGTGAAATATTCATGCATATGAATACCCAGATGATTAAGCCGCATAAAGACTCACAGTGTCCAGAATCCTAACGCTTGTTATTTTCTTTATTATATTTTTGGGAGATCAACAACTATAAGGCTTGAGTATGACTGGTTATTACATTTCTGCCATCCTCACCGAGACTTTTGCTAGAGACTAACACCTCTTTCAATTTGGCTTTTCTTTAGGTTTATGTCACTTACTTTACTCTAACAGCTTGTTTAAGACCTATCAATGCACCAATGATTAAGCACTCAGTCTTTTAAGCTTAGTTCTTTCTGGATTTGGGGTCAAATAGTCAATGTACTATCATTTTCTCTTTTTGCTTCAAAAACTCAAAATTTTTAGGAGCATAAACAAAATTTAATCGCCCCAGTTAATTTAAGTTCATAAATTAATGGCTATCCTTTCCATCTACAAGTAGTGTAACATCCTACTTTTGGTTATAATAATAAAATAAATTTCGCCTATTTTATAGCGGGTCGTTATCGGTTTAGATAAATAGAATATGTGTTGGGCTAGTGTTGGGTAAATGGATATGGATTATGGACTTGGGTTGTGGAAGAAAGAAGGAAAAGACCATGGGCTTAAGCCCATGATCCATAAATATATAAACCATAATCACCACTTAATTCCTCATTTTACACATATTCCATACACCACCAAAACACACATTAAGCTTTCTCTCTAGTTCTCTCCTTGCCTAAGCTGAGACCAAGAAGGAAACCGATTACCGACCCGAGGTAATGATAGTTTAATATTGTATGAGCTTAACCCGTTAGATATAGTCACGAAACAACGAGCGGACAACGTTAAACCGTTTAAGTCACGAGATCCGGGTGGAATCGGGTATAAACCGAACCTATGATGAGCCTAGGGGTCACCCTAGCTCAGATCTGGATCGAACGGGACGAAAAACGGTGAAAAACGAGTTAAAATTCGTTTTTCCGGCATGTTCGCGGTTTTCTGGCGGCGGCGCCGGAAAGGTGGCATGTACGAGGAAAGGAATGTCAGAGAATGTTTCTGACATTCTCTGACCTAACCCTAGTTCGTTACCGGAAATCTGACGAATTAGCCTTGATTCGTTAAAGGAAAAGAACAACGAACTAGCCCAATTCGCTAAGGTCTAGTTCGTATAAGGAACAATTCGCTATATGGACTAGTTCGTCAAAGAGTCCAATTCGTCATAAGGACCAATTCGTTATAATGCTTGATTCGTTACAAAGCCAGATTCGTTATAATAGTTAATTCGCTATGAACTCCCATTCGTTAAGGACTGAATAACGAATTAGAACTTTGAAAGAATGACAGAACAGTCCATAGACTTAGAAAAATAATGAATTAATTACAATTAAGCCCTTGAACTTTTGAGTTAGCGAATTAAGTAATGATTTAAAATCCTAATGGAAAATGTGTTACAACAGTTAATGGAAATAAAATTTTTCCAAGCTGACCTGGCAGCTCGACCCCAGCCAGGGGCTCTGCCCCTTGGACTCTGCTAGGGGCTGCCGCCCCTAGACCTCGCTGCCAGAGGCGCTGCCCCTGGACCCACGTTCGTTGAGGGTAATAATTAATACAAGAAAGACGATATAAGTAGTGATAGTTAATTGATACGTGTAATTGTAATACAGTTAGTAGTGCACAACTTAAGAAAGGAATAACTATAAACGGTGAACGTAACCGCATTCAGGTGAGTTTCTTGCCCCATTCCTTGTTATGTTTTCGGGGCTGTGTGCATACTCGATGTGATTAGTTAATACACTTATCCTAAGTGATAAGTGTATGCCATATATGTATTATGTGAATTGTATGAATGGTTTCTTGCCGGTACATGAACGATCTTCAGAATTGCATGTACTGCCAGGAAATGGTTGATGTTATATGTATGTTGTAAATTTACGATTATGTATATAGAAAGTATGTTAAGTAGGTATGGAAGAAAGGGTACCGGACCCTAATAATATCCGAGGATGGAGGGTACCGGACCCTAATAATATCCGAGGATGAAGGGTGACCGGACCCTAATAATATCCGTGGATTAAGGGTGACCGGACCCTAATAATATCCGAGGATGGAGGGTACCGGACCCTAATAATATCCGAGGTATGTAGGGCGAAAGCTCTTTATAAGGTAAGGTTAGTTATGAATGTATACGTAAGAACGATGGACATGTTAAGTATGTAATGCGTACCTTTGGGCACGTATATGTGTATGTAATGTAAATTATGTGATTAACTAGAACTCACTCAGCGTAGCTGACTTTTTGTATGTACGCAGGTTAACAGGTTGAGACAACTGGTTTGAGGAGGACACATGGCAAGATCGAAGAGGCTGGCAACTAAAGATTTGACGTGATGTTTTGATGTTATCAATTATGTTATGTTTTAAAGACAAGTTAAGTATGTTTGTAATGAATGGATGACTATTATTATTACTCCGCGAAAGTTTTAAATTAACTCTGATTTGTAGAACTATGTTTATGAGTAAATCCAACACCAAAGTAGGGCTACCGGTAACGAGGCCTTACATGTGGTATCAGAGCAAAGTTCGAGATATTTAAGCATCCTATATGCTTAGACTCGAACAGAGAATGGGATTAAAGTAAGAAAAGAAAGAAGATGCCAGTTCCAGATAGCCATGTGTCACTCAAGCAAGCTCAGTAAAGGTAAAGTTTATGGTTAAATATATATGTTAATGTTAGCTTAATTGCTAAAGAAAGGATACGTGAATGTTAGGGATAGGATTAATTGATTGTTTGTTTGATTAACTGTTTAGAGTAGAACCAGCACAAATAGACTCGTAAGATGAAGTGTATAGGACACGGAAAGTAACGTGATCAGCTAATAACAGCTGGCCATTGTTATTACCTGTTAGCCTTACTATCCATGTACTAAATAGTTACTTAAGTGATGACATTTGTGTTTTCCTTCCAGAATATGATGGATGGATCTAGGGCAGTTGTTGGAGCAGGAGGCCGCACTAGACGTCGTGGCAGGCCTCGTCGTGTCCAACGACCTTCGGTAGAAACAACTTCCAACACCGGAGCTGAAGGAAGCGCAACCGGAAGAAACCCTGAGAACAATGAAGGGGTCCAACTCGATCCCTTAATCCAAGCAGCTATTCTTCAAGCTGTGGCCACTGCTGTAAAGAATATGAACCCGGAGAGGTCTGCTGGAGATCGTGAAAGAACAGCTGAAGGAGCAGGAGGAGATGGTAGGAAAGACGATGAAGGAGAAAGAGAGGCCTCGAGTGAGGTTAAGTCTGTGAAGGTTGATGATAGAAACAGGGGCCGAGGTGGGTGCAACTATAAGTCCTTTAAGGGTTGTGACCCGCCGAAGCTGACTGGTTTGGGAGACGCAATCGCTACCCTTCAATGGATAACCGCAATGGATTAAATTATCCGCATTAGCGAGTTTCGTCCCGATCAAGCTGTCGGTTATGCCACCCAATCATTTGAAGAGGAGGCGATGTATTGGTGGGAAAGTGTGGAGCAGAGGAAGACTCGGGACGAGATTAAGGCCATGAAGTGGGAGGATCTGAAGGAGTTAGTGATGAAGAGGTTCTGTGCTGACGCCGAGGTTAAGAGGGCGGAGATGAAGTTTCTGAACCTGAAGGCCGGGACGGTGACACATCGTGAGTATACTACCGAGTTCAACCGAATGTCTAGGTTGGTACCCGATATGGTTCACACTGAGGCTAAGAGGATCAAGTGTTATGTGAGGGGATTGCCACAGAAAGTCCGCACGCTAGTCCGGACAAGTAAACCTGCTACCTTTGACTCTGCCGTCGAGCTCGCAGAGATGGTTTATGCAGACCTGGCTGCGGATGATATTGTGGTGGAAGAAGAGAAGAAAGATAAGAAGTGGGTCAATGTCAAGCGACTGGGTACTCAGTTATGGAACTCTAAGGACAAGAAGCAGAAGGTGTGGGAGAGAAAGACGTGCAAGACGTGTGGGAAGGTGCACGGTGGAGAGTGCAAGTGGGGCACTGGTTCGGATATGTGTCACAAATGTGGAAAGGCTCATGGTGTGGAGTGTAGACTTGGAACAAATGCCTGTTATAAGTGTGGGAAGGTGGGGCACTATGCTAACGAGTGTGATGTAAAACCTGCATGCTACAAGTGTGGTAAGACGGGTCATATGGCAAGGGAGTGTACTGATGGTGGAGCTGGAGGTAGTGGAAAAAAAAGATGCCGACCAAACTAGGCCAAGGACTAGAGCCTACATGCTGACCCAGGAGCAGGCCAAGCAGATTCCAGATGTTGTGACTGGTATGTTTTTAGTAAACGGTATTTCTGCTTCAGTATTATTTGATTCGGGTGCGAATAGATGTTTCATAGCTACACCGTTTAGTAAATTAGCTAAAATGAAATGTTGCCGAGTGTCTGAAACTTTTATAGTAGAAACCGCTAGTGACGCTTCGATTAAAATAACGTGAATGGTTAAAAATTGTAAGATAGAGTTAGAGGGACACGAGTTCCCTACTACCTTGTATTTATGACCTTAGGAGGGTTCGATGTGGTTTTGGGAATGGATTGGCTGTCTGAGTATGAAGCTCAGATAGTGTGTAAGAGTAGGATAATAAGGTTAAAATCCTTGGATGGTAGTGCGGTGACAGTTTATGGTGATAAGGAAAGTTCTGGGCTTAATGTCATTTCGATGATTAAAGCCGAGGGTTTGTTAAGGCGAGGGTGCGGTGCCTACCTGGCGTATATTGTCAACGCTACGGCCGAGATGAAAGAGATGAAAGATGTTCCTATCGTGTGCGACTACCCAGAAGTATTCCCTGAGGATCTTCCGGGGTTGCCACCGGAGCGAGAGATAGAATTTCAGATAGATTTAGTACCCGGAGCCCAACCCGTCACGAAAGCGCCTTACCATCTAGCACCGTCCGAGATGAAAGAATTGATTTCCCAACTGCAGGAACTCCTCGACAAGGGTTTTATTAGACCAAGTGTTTCCCCGTGGGGTGCACCAGTGTTATTCGTGAAGAAGAAGGATTGAAGTATGAGAATGTGCATAGACTATCGCGAGTTGAATAAGATTACGGTAAAGAATAGATATCCTTTACCAAGGATTGATGATCTGTTTGACCAACTGCAAGGTTCAAGTTGGTTCTCACGAATAGATCTCAAATCAGGCTATCATCAGCTGAAAGTGAAAGAGGCGGACATCCCTAAGACAGCGTTTAGGACGCGGTATGGATACTACGAGTTCCTCGTGATATCATTCGGTCTAACGGATGCTCCCGCAGCATTTATGGACATGATGAATAGGGTGTGTCGGCCAATGTTGGATAAGTCAGTTATTATCTTCATCGACGATATATAGATTTATTCAAAGAGCGAGTCTGATCATGATAAGCATCTGAAAGAGGTATTGGCGACTCTGTAGAAAGAGAAGTTGTATGCTAATTTTTCGAAATGCGCGTTCTGGTTGCGAGAAGTTCAATTTCTTGGTCACGTGATTAATCCTGAAGGGATTACCGTGGACCCAGCTAAGATTGAGGCAATAATGAATTGGAAGACTCCACAGAATCCGACTGATATACGAAGCTTCTTAGGGTTAGCTGGCTACTATAGGAGATTCATCGAAGGTTTCTCCAAGATAGCCGCACCGTTGACCGGTATGACCCGAAAGTCGATAGTATTCAGTTGGGGTAAGTTTCAAGAAGAAGCTTTTCAGGAGTTATAGAAGAGACTCACGCAAGCTCCAATCCTTGCTTTACCCGATTGTGACGAGGATTTGGTTGTTTGCACTGATGCTTCGCATCGTGGGTTAGGTTGCGTGTTGATGCAACGAGGAAAGGTGATAGCTTACGCGTCTGGACAGTTGAAAGTCCATGAGAGTAATTATCCGACGCATGATTTAGAGCTAACAGCAGTAGCGCATGCTCTCAAGATATGGAGACATTATCTGTATGGTACTAAGTGTACCATTTACACAGATCATAAGAGTTTAAAGTACTTCTTCGAGCAGAAAGAATTGAACATGAGACAGAGGAGATGGTTGGAGTTGATTAAGGATTACGACTGCGACATTAAGTACTATCCTGGTAAAGCTAATGTGGTCGCCGACGCGCTAAGTCGTAAGAACGAGGAAGTCCTTGCAATAGTGAAGTCATACCAGTTAATTATGAATTCAAGTCTTTTTGATGAAATCATCAAAGTAAAGTCTGAAGTGTTGGTGGATGAAGGGCTAGTGAAGAAAGAAAGGATTTTCGGTCAGAAAGACGAGTTGATGGAAAACACTCATGGTGTTAAGACTAAGTTTGACCGTATGTGGATTCCACGCCATGGAGATCTCAGAGGTCGAATCTTAGATGAAGCTCATAAGTCAAGATATTAGATTCATCCAGGAACTACGAAGATGTACCAAGATTTTAAAAGAGATTACTGGTGGCCAGGCATGAAAAATGATGTAGTAGATCATGTCAGTAAGTGCCTAACTTGCTTGCATGTCAAGGCAGAGCACCAGAAACCTTATGGAAAGATGCAGCCTCTAGAGATAGCAGAATGGAAATGGGAACACATCACCATGGATTTCATAACTAAGCTACCTCGTACAGCTAAGCACCATGATACCATCTGGGTGATAGTGGATTGTTTGACCAAAAGTGCTCACTTTCTGCCCATACGAGAGGCCATCTCGTTAGAAACGTTAGCAAATTTGTTCATAAAAGAGGTTGTGGCCAAGCATGGAGTGTCGTTATCGATCGTGTCTGATAGAGATACTCGATTCACTTCGAGGTCTTGGAAGAAGTTCCATGAAGCTATGTGAACGAGATTGAACATCAGTACGGCGTATCATCCTCAAACCGATGGACAGTCTGAAAGGACGATCCAAACCCTTGAGGATATGCTACGTGCTTGTGTTTTAGACTTTGGAGGAAGTTTGGATGATCATCTGCATCTAGCAGAGTTCTCCTATAACAACAGCTACCATTCAAGTATTGGTATGCCACCGTTTGAGATGCTCTACGGTAGACGATGTAGGACCCCGGTGTGTTGGGGAGAGATTGGCCAGAAAGAGATAGGAATCCTAGAAGTTGTGCAAGAAACCTCTTCGAAGTTCGATCAGATCAAGGCAAGAATGAAAGCTGCTCAAGACAGACAGAAGTTGTATGCTGATAATCGGCGACGACCGATTGAGTTTAACGTTGGTGACAATGTGATGCTCAAGGTCTCGCCTTGGAAATGAATCATTTGTTTTAGGAAGAGGGGAAATTTGAGTCCAAGGTACATTGGACCACTAAAGATTATAGATCGTGTAGGTGAAGTGGCTTATAAGCTAGACTTGCCAGAAGAGTTAGAAGGAATTCATTCAACCTTCCATGTTTCTCACCTAAGGAAATGCCTAGCTGATGACACGTCTCATGTGCCATTAATGAACATTGAGGTTGATGAACAGTTGAACTATATTGAACAACCGATCGAGATAGTTGACCGCAAGGAGAATCAACTTCGTCACAAGGTTATACCTTTAGTGAAAGTGATATGGAAGCATCGCAAGGGTTCAGATGCTACTTGGGAAGCTGAGGATGAGATGCACAAGTTTTACCCGAATTTGTTTATGTAGTAGTTAGGTTTCGGGGATGAAACCTCTTTAAGGAGGGAAGACTTGTAACATCCTACTTTTGGTTATAATAATAAAATAAATTTCGCCTATTTTATAGCGGGTCGTTATCGGTTTAGATAAATAGAATATGAGTTGGGCTAGTGTTGGGTAAATGGATATGGGTTATGGACTTGGGTTTTGGAAGAAAGAAGGAAAAGACCATGGGCTTAAGCCCATGATCCATAAATATATAAACCATAATCACCACTTAATTCCTCATTTTACACATATTCCATACACCACCAAAACACACATTAAGCTTTCTCTCTAGTTCTCTCCTTGCCTAAGCCAAGACCAAGAAGGAAACCGATTACCGACCCGAGGTAATGATAGTTTAATATTGTATGAGTTTAACCCGTTAGATATAGTCACGAAACAACGAGCCGACACCGTTAAACCGTTTAAGTCACGAGATCCGGCTGGAATCGGGTATAAACCGAACCTATGATGAGCATAGGGGTCACCCTAGCTCAGATATTGATCGAACGGGACGAAAAACTGTGAAAAACGAGTTAAATTTCGTTTTTTCGGCATGTTCGCGGTTTTCTGGCGGCGGCGCCGGAAAGGCGGCATATACGAGGAAAGGAATGTCAGAGAATGTTTCTGACATTCTCTGACCTAACCCTAGTTCGTTACCGGAAATCTGACGAATTAGCCTTGATTTGTTAAAGGAAAAGAACAACGAACTAGCCCAATTCGCTAAGGTCTAGTTCGTATAAGGAACAATTCGCTATATGGACTAGTTCGTTAAAGAGTCCAATTCGTCATAAGGACCAATTCGTTATAATGCTTGATTCGTTACAAAGCCAGATTAGTTATAATAGTTAATTCGCTATGAACTCCCATTCGTTAAGGACTGAATAACGAATTAGAACTTTGAAAGAATGACAGAACAGTCCATAGACTTAAAAAAATAATGAATTAATTACAATTAAGCCCTTGAACTTTTGAGTTAGCGAATTAAGTAATGATTTAAAATCCTAATGGAAAATGTGTTACGACAGTTAATGGAAATAAAATTTTTCCAAGCTGACCTGGCAGCTCGACCCCAGCCAGGGGCTCTGCCCCTTGGACTCTGCTAGGGGCTGCCGCCCCTAGACCTCGCTGCCAGAGGCGCTGCCCCTGGACCCACGTTCGTTGAGGGTAATACTTAATACTAGAAAGACGATATAGGTAGTGATAGTTAATTGATACGTGTAATTGTTATACAGTTAGTAGTGCACAGCTTAAGAAAGGAATAACTATAAACGGTGAAAGTAACCGCATTCAGGTGAGTTTCTAGCCCCATTCCTTGTTATGTTTTCGGGGCTGTGTGCATACTCGATGTGATTAGTTAATACACTTATCCTAAGTGATAAGTGTATGCCATATATGTATTATGTGAATTGTATGAATGGTTTCTTGCCGGTACATGAACGATCTTCAGAATTGCATGTACTGCCAGGAAATGGTTGATGTTATATGTATGTTGTAAACTTACGATTATGTATATAGAAAGTATGTTAAGTAGGTATGGAAGAAAGGGTACCGGACCCTAATAATATCCGAGGATGGAGGGTACCGGACCCTAATAATATCCGAGGATGAAGGGTGACCGGACCCTAATAATATCCGAGGATTAAGGGTGACTGGACCCTAATAATATCCGAGGATGGAGGGTGACCGGACCGTAATAATATCCGAGGATGGAGGGTACCGGACCCTAATAATATCCGAGGTATGTAGGGCGAAAGCTCTTTATAACGTAAGGTTAGTTATGAATGTATACGTAAGAACGATGGACATGTTAAGTATGTAATGCGTACCTTTGGGCACGTATATGTGTATGTAATGTAAATTATGTGATTAACTAGAACTCACTCAGCGTAGCTGACTTTTTGTATGCACGCAGGTTAACAGGTTGAGACAACTGGTTTGAGGAGGACACATGGAAAGATCGAAGAGGCTGGCAACTGATTATTTGACGTGATGTTTTGATGTTATCAATTACGTTATGTTTTAAAGACAAGTTAAGTATGTTTGTAATGAATGGATGACTATTATTATTACTCCACGAAAGTTTTAAATTAACTCTGATTTGTAGAACTATGTTTATGAGTAAATCCAACACCAAATTAGGGCTACAAGTAACGAGGCCTTACATGTGGTATCAGAGCAAAGTTCGAGAGATTTAAGCATCCTATATGCTTAAACTCGAACAGAGAATGGGATTAAAGTAAGAAAAGAAAGAAGATGTCAGTTCCAGATAGCCATGTGTCACTCAAGCAAGCTCAGTAAAGGTAAAGTGTATGGTTAAATATATATGTTAATGTTAGCTTAATTGCTAAAGAAAGGATACGTGAATGTTAGGGATAGGATTAATTGATTGTTTGTTTGATTAACTGTTTAGAGTAGAACCAGGACAAATAGACTCATAAGAGGAAGTGTATAGGACACGGAAAGTAACGTGATCAGCTAATAACAGCTGGCCACTGTTATTACCTGTTAGCCTTACTATCCATGTACTAAATAGTTACTTAAGTGATGACATTTGTGTTTTCCTTCCAGAATACGATGGATGGATCTAGGGCAGTTGTTGGAGCAGGAGGCCGCACTGGACGTCGTGGCAGGCCTCGTCGTATCCAACGACCTTCGGTAGAAACAACTTCCAACACCGGAGCTGAAGGAAGCGCAACCGGAAGAAACCCTGAGAACAATGAAGGGGTCCAACTCGATCCCTTAATCCAAGCAGCTATTCTTCAAGCTGTGGCCACTGCTATAAAGAACATGAACCCGGAGAGGTCTGCTGGAGATCGTGAAAGAACAGCTGAAGGAGCAGGAGGAGATGGTAGGAAAGACGATGAAGGATAAAGAGAGGCCTCGAGTGAGGTTAAGTCTGTGAAGGTTGATGATAGAAAGAGGGGCCGAGGTGGGTGCAACTATAAGTCCTTTAAGGGTTGTGACCCGCCGAAGCTGACTGGTTTGGGAGACGCAATCGCTACCCTTCAATGGATAACCGCAATGGATAAAATTATCCGCATTAGCGAGTTAAAACTCGTTTTTCCGCCGTGTTCGCGGTTTTCCGGCGACGGCACCGGAAAGGCGGCGTGTACGAGGAAGGGAATGTCAGAGAATGTTTCTGACATTCTCTGACCTAACCCTAGTTCGTTACCGGAAATCTGACGAATTAGACTTGATTCGTTAAAGGAAAAGAACAACGAACTAGCCCAATTCGCTAAGGTCTAGTTCGTATAAGGAACAATTCGCTATATGGATCAGTTCGTCAAAGGGTTCAATTCGTCATAAGGACCAGTTCGTTATAATGCTTGATTCGTTACAAAGCCATATTCATTATAATAGTTAATTCGCTATGAACTCCCATTCGTTAAGGACTGAATAACGAATTAGAACTTTGAAAGAATGACAGAACAGTCCCTGGACTTAGAAAAAGAATGAATTAATTACAATTAAGCCCTTGAACTTTTGAGTTAGCGAATTAAATAATGATTTAAAATCCTAATGGAAAATGTGTTACGATAGTTAGTGGAAATAAAATTATTCCAAGATGACCTGGCAGCTCGACCTCAGCCAGGGGCTCTGCCCCTTGGACTCTGCCCCTTGGACTCTGCTAGGGGCTGCCGCCCCTATACCCCACTACCAGGGGCGCTGCCCCCGGACCCCCGTTCGTTAAGGGTAATAATTAATACTAGAAAGACGATATAAGTAGTGATAGTTAATTGATACGTGTAATTGTTATACAGTTAGTCGTGCACAGCTCCAGAAAGGAATAACTATAAACGGTGAACGTAACCTCATTCAGGTGAGTTTCTAGCCCCATTCCTTGTTATGTTTTCGGGGTTGTGTGCATACTCGATGTGATTAGTTAATACACTTATCCTAATTGATAAGTGTATGCCATATATGTATTATGTGAATTGTATGAATGGTTTCTTGCCGGTACATGAATGATCTTCGGAATTGCATGTACTACCAGGTAATGGTTGATGTTATATGTATGTTATAAGATGAAGAATGAATGATGTATGTATGTGTGAAACTTATTATTATGTATATAGAAAGTATGTTAAGGAGGTATGGAAGAAAGGGTACCGGACCCTAATAATATCCGATGATGGAGGGTACCGGACCCTAATAATATCCGAGGATGAAGGGTGACCGGACCCTAATAATATCCGAGGATGAAGTGTGACCGAACCCTAATAATATCCGAGGATGGAGGGTGACCGGACCCTAATAATATCCGAGGATGGAGGGTACCAGACCCTAATAATATCCGAGGTATGTAGGGCGAAAGTTCTTTATAACGTAAGGTTAGTTATGAATGTATAAGTACCTTTGGGTTAAGTATGTAATGCGTACCTTTGGGCACGTATATGTGTATGTAATGTAAGTTATGTGATTAACTAGAACTCACTCAGCGTAGCTGACTTTTAGTATGCACGCTGGTTAACAGGTTGACACAACTGGTTTGAGGAGGACACATGGCAAGATCGAAGAGGCTGGCATCTGATGATTTGACGTGATGTTTTGATGTTATCAATTATGTTATGTTTTAAAGACAAGTTAAGAATGTTTGTAATGAATGGATGACTATTATTATTATTCCGCGAAAGTTTTAATTAATTTTGATTTGTAGAACTATTTTTATGAGTAAATCCAACACCAAAGTAGGGCTACCGCAAACGGGGCCTTACAAGTAGATAACAGGACCAATACATGCAAGCATGCTTCATAAATTTCAGCTAAAAATAAAGTAGAAGACTTAACGAACACCCCAAATACTTTCCATTATTAGGTAAATGGCTCTCCCGAAGATTTACAAGAAATTATCAGGGCCAAACATATACAAGTATATGTCTTTCTAATAGAAGTAAATGACATAATTTTCTGCAAACGTAAGCAAAAATCTTTTTTGTTTTTCTCTTTACAAACTAAAAACACAATATTTTTGTCTTTTCGGATTTTTCTTTATAAACAGGAAATTCACAATCTTTTTGACTTTTGCAAAATTTTCTGTACAAACTGAAAACACAATCTTTTTGATTTTTCAAATTTTTAAGATGTTTTTGGTTTTTCAAACTAAATTCAAGAAAGATCACAGTATTTTTGATTTTTCAAAAATTTCTAATGTTTTTGGATTTTTAATTTTAAATTTTTATGGATTTTAAACTTTTTAATGTTTTTGGGTTTTATCTATTCAAAACGAAAACGCACAATATTTTTGTATTTTCTAAGATTCACCCCCCTAAAACCTAAAAACCAAATAAAATGTTAAACCAAAAATTAACAGAAAAGACAGATAATCATCCTTGTTTCTGGATATCAGCGAGGGTCTTCAAACCATTTAAGCCAAGAAAAAATTGAAACACGTTTTATCAAAGTCTTTGGTAAATAGATCGGCTTTTTGAAAACCAGTATGTACTTTCTCAAGGTCAATTAATTTCTTTTCATAACAATCCCATATAAAATGATATCGAATCTCAATATGTTTCATTTTAGAATATTGTACGAGATGTTTGGTGATACTAATGGCAGCAGAATTATCAATTAAGATGGGAGTAGTAAGAAACTTCAAACCGTAGTCGCGAAGATGTTGTTGTATCCACAAAACCTGGGAAAAACAACTCGAGGCTGCAACATACTCAGCTTCGGCGGTTGAAGTGGAGACCGTTGGCTGCTTCTTACACTACCAGGAAACAAGCCGGCTTCCTAAGAATTGACATCCCATTGTGGTAGACTTGAAAATAATCTTGCATCCTCCATAGTCGGAGTCGGAATAACCGGTAAGATCAAAAGTATTGTCTTTGGGGTACCATATCCCGATGTCAGGATTTCCCCTTAGATATTGAAGAATACGCTTGACCGCTACCAGGTGAGTCACTCGGGGACTAGCTTGGTACCAAGCACATAAACAAACAACAAAGATTATGTCGGGTCGAGAAGCAGTTAGATACATTAAAGAACCAATCATAGCTCGATAGAGGGTCGGATCAACGGTATCCTCCAATTCATCCGGTGATAAATTGTAACCCACGGGAAGAGGAGTAGAAAGGATTTTTCCGGCAGCAATATTGAATCGGCTCAAGACATCGTTCACATACTTTGTCTGGTGAATAAATATTCCTTTCACAGACTGATGAACCTGCAACCCTAAAAAGAAATTCATCTATCCCATCGAACTCATCTCGAACGCCATATAACCCCCTTGAATATTTCTTACATTTGTTAAGAGATCGAGATTTCCAGTAATATGACGAGAACATCCACTATCCATGATCCAGTTTTCACAAGAAATGGTCTTGAATGTACCCTACACACAAACGAAAATGATTAATTCAAAAAGGCAGCCCAGGCCTCAATCTTGGGCACCTTTTGGTTTTCATGAGAAAAATTAAACTTAGTTGCATTCAATTGTTGTTCAGCAACTTGAGAATAAGTTACAGGTTTCCTAGAATTTCGTCTTAGATACGCAACTTGAACTACATTTGAATTAACATTTTTGCATAACGGTTCGGTTGGAACAAACTTTGGTTTAACAAAACCATGAGTTTCATTCACATGAACAACTTTTCGAGGATGCACATTAGAGAACATAATATGAGTATCATCAGCATACGACACAGGTCGTTTTAGAATCTCCTTTACCAAAGGAACCGGTTTGGAATGGTCTTTGATAAAAGGATGAAGATTCTTCTGGTCACAATTTCTTACGACATGACCTTGTTGACCACAAAGGAAACAGCTTCGCATGTCAACATGATGATGTTGAGTTTTAGTCTGAACATGTGACACAGAAGATGGATGATGACTCACATTTTTGGTCATGCTCTTAGCAAAATCATCAGATAACTCAGATTTCTTTTTCAAGTAGAAGTCTAAATTAGAACAGTTTGAGAAGCTTTGCATAGTATCTGTTCCAGTTGATATTACAAAATGAACTTTCTTAGCTTGTTTTAACACTTTCTTTGCTTTAGTCAATGGATCATATGAAGTTGATGTTTTTGCTTGAGCATACCAACGTTCAAGATCTTGAATCTTGGAATTTTCATTGTGAAATACACTCTCAATAAGTTCTGGTTTAATGATACTTATTGGAATGTCTTTCTCTGTGAACATCGTGTCTATCCCCTTTAACTTAAATACTCTACCAGTAGATGGCTTGGAAACGGTTGGATTTATGAAACGCAACAAATCCTCATAAGAAACTTTGGGTTTTTCTGGTTTCTTAGCTCTCACTGGTTTGACATTAACATGAGCATCTTGTTTCACATTGGTTGTGTGCGAACCATACACAGCCTCCTCAAATTCATGAGGTTCACAAAGTATGTGATTAGAACTTGGAATGTTCTTGTTCTTGTGTATGATATCAGGTTCGAACACATCCTCAATGATAACTTTGTCAACATTTTCAACAAAAACTTTGTTGCTTTGAACATGAGGTTTCTAAATTGAAGATTGGGATTTAACATTGTCAGGTTTAACTGGTTTTGTCTTTTCAGGAATCACAGATTCTTTAACAATCACATCCTCTTCTTGTTTAACAAAAGGATTTGATTTGTAATCATTATGAAAATGTGGTGGAATCTCAACAAAACCTATTCCTTTCTTTGAATCTTTTTGTTTACCAGAAACTTCAATTATTTCATTTAACAAAAAGTAAAGAGTTTCTAAATTTTCCCAATCTGTTCTTTAACTCAAGAACCTCATTCTCAAGATCGGTTATCTTTGATCTATGTTTCAAGATTTCTTGTAATTTTTGATCATTGATAGTCATTTTAACCGATAACTCAGCCTTGAGATCATGGTTACTTATAGTCAATGCTTCAATCTTCTCTCTAGATTTCATTTGAGAGGTTAAAGATTGACTATAAGTATCTTTCAACGAAGCGATCTCCTTAACTAAACTATCATTATGGGCTTTCAATGCATCTAACTTAGGTTTAATGGTTTCACAATCTACACATGAAAGTTTAATACCTACGTTAGAAGAAGAATTACTAACCTCATTTTGCTTAGCCATGCAAGCAGACGTGGTTGAGTCACTGATGTTTGCCATACAAGCGAAAGTAGTTGGAAGTTTTTCACTTGAATCATCAGACTCAGACTCAGTATCAACATCAGAAGAAATTTCACTTCCACTCACAACTTAAAAGTACTCAGGAAATCCAAACATTGCAAGATTTGCTTGATTGTTACCACATAATAACCTTTGTGACCAGTCATCTCCAGCTACGTTGGATAACGTTGCTTGAGATCCAGAAGATGAAGGTTTACCTCCAGAAGACTTTCCAGCATCACTGCCACTCTTTCCCGATGAATTTTGATCTTGTTTTCTGGGACCGGTATACACCTTTTTAGGCTTATCACATTCTTTGGCAAAGTGACCAAATTCTTGACAATTGTAAAACTTGACCTTTAATTTATCAAACCCCAATTTCTTGTTCAACGAAGGAAGATCTTTACCCGTTCTCTGCATATACTTCTTAACTTTTCTAACTATCATAGCCATGTTCTACTTTAAGTCCATCAATTCTAAATCATCAGGATCAATCTGATCATAATCTTCATCAGACAGATCACTTGTAGCAATTTTACTACTAACCAAATTCTCATATGAAGTCATGAAAGCAGAAAAAAATGCAAAGTTTTGTTCAACCTCCCTCATGTTTACATTTGTTTGAGATGAGAATTGATTTGTGGATGATGAATCTCTAGATCCACCAGATGAACCAGTATTTCCAGCTGTATAAAAACAAGCACGTGGATCGCTATACATAGTTGTTGCATTATCACTTGCATGTTGAGTAAGAAATGCAGTGATAGGAGAAATTGTTGAACTTAACGGCATACTTCCCCCATAAAATGCAAGATCATGATTTTCCTTTGAAGATTTTTGACATTTAAGATCATATTCTCGTGCTTTGATCTTTTGCATAAATTCTGATGCAGTCAAATCTTCATTGGAAAAATAATTATTCTCTTTCTAAACCATCAAGAATGTTGAATAAGAACATGGCAAAACACTCTTAATAGTATCAATCTTATCTGCTTATGATATTTCCAGCTTCATTTTATCCATCTCGGCTATCAGATGATTAAACATTGTAGTCATTTCTTCAACTGTTTCACCATTAAGCAGATTAAAGTTTCTGAATTGAAACTTAAGCATAACCTTTTTGCTTTCAGCTGTGTTTCCCATACTTCTCATTCGGATATGTTGGAATAACGAGGCACACATCTTTATACTCTCTACTTGGTGAAAAATATTTTTTGGCAAAGCCATAGTAAGAGTAGAATAAGCTTTTGTCTCTGTTTCCATTGCTTTCTTCTCTTCAACCGAGTATTGTGAGATGGCTTTAGGTGTAAAACCAATAGTCTCATCTTCAATCATAGGAACAGTGTAAACCTCATCCAAACAGTACGAACACTCAGTATGAACTGGCCCTAGATGAGCTCAGAAACGGGGTTCCCATTTAGCAAAATCGCTAAATTTCATTAAACGGGGACATTTCGAATGTGAACCGATCTCAGTATCAAGTTGCAACATTTGTTGCATCAACATGTTTTGAGAAGCGAGTGCATACATACCAGCCATGTTTGCTAAATAATCAATTTTCTCAAACGTCAAGAGTTAAAATTAGGTAACGAACTGTAAACAGTGTAATGAACTGTGAACAATTGTAGCGAACTGTAAACAGTAAACAACGAATTAAACCTTAACGAAGTTGAGGTTTATTAGGTAACGAATCAGAATTGAAATTAAGTAACGAATCAAGCCACGAATATGATGGTCAGCGAATGAGTCAAACTAACGAATTGACTAAGAAAATCACTAAGTATAAGCTTATCGAATTAGAAAATTTCCTGTAACGAATCACTAAGAAATACGTAGCGAATTAGATAACGAAAAAGCTACAGTTGATAACGAATCAACTTATAGCAAATCAGGTTGTTACAACGGTTTGTAACCAACTCTGACACCAAATGCCACGTGGCAAAGGTTGTTATAACACAGTTTCCAAGGTAGACACGTGTAACACGAATCAGTTGGACACGAATCAGATTGTGTAGCGAATTGGTTAACGAATCAACCAAACCTCATAACGAATTAGTGTAAAAATTAACGAATCTGATAGCGACTTGGGTGAACAGTGTTAACGAATTGACCAAAATATCAACGAATCAACGAATCTTCAAATTTGTTTGAAGATCTTCAAATCTTCAAATGTGATTTCCAGAAAGTGGAAATCATATGAACACAAAACCCAGAACCAAATCCGTAATACTACCTCATTTTTTAACCAAATTGCACAAATAAACAACCAAAATACTAGCAAACCAATCGCAAATCCACTCGTATCAATCCCGTAGCACAATTACCCACCCTTAACACATATCCAATTTGATCACAAACCGATCCCCTGTTCTCGATCAATTCCAGATCCAAACAAGCACAATCAAAACACAATCAAAACCTCAATTCCAGTCAACCACAGTTCACAAGTACCTTACCAAACCCAAATCTAATCCAATCCTTCCATAATCAAACCAAACCAACCTTAATTCGATTCAAAATCAAACCGAACATAAAATTAACACAAAATAGAAATTAAACGTCTATAATAACGAATTAACTACCAAATTCAAGAGCAAAAGAGCACCGAAAGCTCTGATACCACTTGTTTGATCTCAGTTAACCCTTACTAACTCAGATCTCATATCTGAGTTGTTTATAAATTAACCTAAATACGGATCTAGTTCATCATTGCCATTGATCTATAGTTAATACGTTATATATCTATATGTATTGGTCGTATGTATGTAAATAATATCAGTATGAAGATAGAGAGAGAATCGGGCAGGGTTTTGTTAATTAACTCTCAAAACTTATATTAAACAGTGACAGAGGTCACCATATATAGAAGATAGACCTAGTTCGTTAACATCCCCTAACGAACTAGGGTCTACTTCGTTACATACACTTAATAAAATAATCTTAACGAATCACCCCCTGATTCGTTAAACATCCTAAACGAATCAGGAGGGAAATAACTTAGATCTAGTTCGCTAAACATACTTAGCGAACTAGACTATTACATTAACGAACTACAAGATAACATAATTGTTTATTACATAAATCAAAACGACAAATACGTTAATGATAAATACAAAGACTCGAGACGCAAAACCGTGTACTAACACTTGTGGGTATTTTGCGTTTTTGTTTCAAAGTATTTACAGATAAATTATCCTAAAAAAACAATAAACATAAAACAGAAAGTAAAATGTTTTTGTGTTGTTGTATGTTTTTCAAAAGCAGTACGTATTTTTGGATTTTTGTTGAGTTTAAATAGAGAATCATATTGACCAATTTGCCCTTCCATCACAGTTTTATATTTCAGCGATATTATGGCTGGCGTCAAGTCGGTCATTGATATTGTTGTCCACTTAAATCTTATAACAAACTTTCAAGCGTTTTTATGATATGATTAATTGTTCAATTAAAGCACAGAATATCGGAAACTATCAGCCTCTAATCTAGGTTCAAGCTTAATTTGATTTTTACCAAATCACCTCAACTTGACTTAAACCATTATAATGCCGATCAAAACTTTTATAGAAATTTTTGAGCAATGCATCAAGTTTCCTTTACTGTGAGTGAGTATGCACGAGTCCATCTGTCGGCTTACATACATTGTATCCCCTTGGGTCCGTTTCTTACTGGTATTGAGACGTGCTCAAGGGAGGAACAAATGTAGATGATTAAGCCGCATAAAGACACACAGTGTCCAGAATCCTAACGCTTGTTATTTTGCTTTATTTTGTTTTTGGTGATCAGACAAATATAAGGCTTGAGTATGACAGGCTATTACATTTCTGCTATCCTTACCGAGATTTTTTTTGTAGTGATTAACACCTCTTTCAATTTGGCGTTTCTTTATGTTTATATCACATACTTTACTCTAACAATTTGTTTAAGACCTATCAATGCACCAATGCAATTAAGCACTCTGTCTTTTAAGCTTATTTCTTTCTGGATATGGGGTCAAATGATCAATGTACTATCATTTTCTCTTTTTGCTTCAAAACTCAATTTTTGAGGAGCATAAAAATAAATTCAATCGCCCCAGTCACTTTCAGTTTATAGATTAATGGCTATCATGTCAATCTACAAGTAGATATCATGACCAAAACATGCAAGCATGTTCCACAAACTTAAATAACTGACATAGTTTTCAGCGAAAGAATTAATAAAAACGCATAACAAACGCTCCAACTACGTTCCATTGTCAGGAAATGGCTATCCTGAACATGTACAAGTAAATATCAGGACCAAAGATATACACGTTTATGTCCATCAAATGTAAATAATTGACATAATTTTCAGTGAACTTATGTAAAAATCTTTTTGGATTTTCTCTTTACATACATAAAAACCACAATCTTTTTGTCATTTTAAATTTTTATAAAACAAATTAAAACTTCACAATCTTTTTGGCTTTTTCGGATTTTTCTATACATATGAAAAATTCACAATCTTTTTGTCTTTTCAGAAATTTTTAGAAAAAAAGGCACAATATTTTTTGTCTTTTTCAAAATTTTTATAGTTTTTGGTTTTTATTTCTATACAAACTGAAATCACAATTTTTTTTTTTTTGTATTTTTCAAATTTTCACCCCCTAAAACCCAAAACAAAAACAAAGTAAAAAAAAGAAAGGAAAAATAAACAAAGCAAGTTAAGATAGTCATCATTGTTGAAGGACATCAGAAAGTGACTTCAGACCGTTTAAAACAAGTAAAAATTTAAAACGATTTTTGTCAAATGCTTTGGTAAACAAATCTACACGTTGAAAATCCGTGTGCACTTTTTCGATATCGAAAAGTTTATTTTCAAAACAATCGCGTATGAAATGATATCGAATCTCAATATGTTTAGTTTTTGAATGTTGCACAGGATTTTTAGTGATACAGATTGCAGCAGAGTTAGCAATAAGAATTGTAGTAAGAAATTTCAAACCGTAGTCGCGCAGATTTTGTGGAATCCACAAAACCTGTGAACAGCAACTCGAGGCTGCCACATATTCTGCCTCGGCGGTTGAAGTTGAGACCGTTTTCTGCTTCTTACACTACCAGGAAACAAGTCGGCTTCCCAGAAATTGACAACCCGCTGAAGTCGATTTAAAGTTAATATTGCATCCTCCATAGTCCGAATCGGAAAACGCAGTGAGTTCAAAGTTATCGTCCTTGGGATACCATAACCCGATATCAGGATTACCTCTCAGACGCTGAAGTATACGTTTAACCACTGCCAGGTGTGTCACACTGGGACTTTATTGGTAGGTAGCACACATACAAACTGCAAGCATAATGTCAGGTCGAGAGGCATTTAAATATATTAAAGAACCAATCATAGCACGATAAAGGGTTGGATCAACGGTATCCTAAATTCATCCGGTGATAAATTGTGACCCACGGGGAAAGGAGTTGAAGGGGTTTTTCCGGTAGTTATCTTGAATCGGCTCAAGACGTCATGCACATATTTTCTCTGATGAATGAAGATTCCTTTGTCAGACTGGTGAACCTGCAGCCCTAAGAAAAAGTTCATCTCTCCCATTGAGCTCATCTCGAACTTCGTTTGCATAGACTTCTCGAAATCCTTACACAGCTTGCCGTTTGTTAAGCGAAAGATAATGTCGTCGACATATATCTGGAAGAGGAGCAGATCATCACCAAAAGATTTATAAAAGAGAGTTCAGTCAACAGTTCCTCGCTTGAAGCTGTTATCAGTCAGATGGTCGGCAAGCGTGTCATACCAAGCTCTCGGGGCTTGATGGAGACCATATAGGGCCTTGTTTAATCGGTAAACGCGGTCCGAATAATCTGGGTCTTTATACTAGTAGGTTGTAAAACAAACACTTATTCATGCAATTCTCTTTGCTTTAACCTTAACATGTGTTTCCTTTTTCACTTGAGTCGTATTTGAACCATACACAGCTTCCTCAAATTCATGAGGTTCACATAAAATGTGATTCGAACGTGGAATGTCCTGATTTTTGTGTACAATGTCTGGTTCAAATACATCCTCAACAAGTACTTTCTCAACATTATCTTCAACGAAGACCTTTTTGCTTTGAATATGAGGATTTTGTGTTGATGATTGAACAGTCACATTGTCAATTTTAGCAATTTTAGATTTTATGTCAACAATCGGTTCAGTAACAACATTATCTTCTTTTCCAGCAAAAGAATTTGTTGTGTAATCGTTGTGAAATGGTGGTGGTATTTCAACAAAACCAATACCTTTCTTTGAATCTTTTTGTTTACCAGACACCTCAATAATTTATTCAATAAAAATGAAGAGTTTCTAAATTTACCTAGCTTATTTTCCAACTCAAGAACCTCATTTTCAAGTTCGGTTATCTTGGAACGATGTTTCAAAATTTCTTGAAATTTTTTATCATTAATTGTCATTTTGATAGACAATTCAGCTTTAAGATCATGGTTACTAACAGACAATGCTTCAATTTTCTTCCTAGATCTCCTTTGAGATTCTAATGATTGTCTATAAGTGTCCTTAAGTGAAGCAATTTCTTTTACCAAACTGTCATTATGGACTTTCAAAGTTTCTAACTTAGGCTTGTTTGTCTCACAAGTAACACAAGGCACATTAGCAGACAATTTAACAAAGTTAGAAAAAGAAGGACTAACCTCATCGATCTTAGCCATGCATGCAAATGTAGTTGGCTGCATACGACAAGAATCATCAGAGTCTGAATCAGTTTCAATGTCAGATGATAGTTCATTCCCACTTGCATCTTGAAATCTTTCATGTGTCTCAAACATAGCCAAATTTTCTTGTTTCTCGTTGCATAATAAACGTTGAGACCACTCAGTTCCATCAACAGCTGAAAGTAAGGCTTGTGATCCCGAAGCAGATGGTTTACCACTAGATGGTTTATCAGCATTATCACTCTTTCGAGGTCCATTATATTCTTTCTTCGGTTTATCACACTCTTTCGCGAAATGACCAAATTCTTGACAATTGAAACACTTGACTTTTAGTTTATCAAACCCAATCTTCTTGTTCAATGCAGGTAAATCTTTACCAGTTCTTTGCATAAACTTCTTCACTTTTCTCACGATGATCGCCATGTTCCATTTAAGATCTATAAGTTCCAAATCATCAGGGCCTACTTGATCATAATCTTCATCAATCAATTCACTTGATGCAATTTTACTACCAACCAAATTTTCATATGAAGTCATAAAAGCACAAAGAAACGAAAGTTATGTTAGGCTTCTTTGATGTTCACATTCGGTGGTGAGTAATTGACGGTGAAGTAAAGTTGTTTGAAGAAGAAGATCCACCAGAATTCCTATTGTTTCCAGTATAACCAGATTCCATAAAACAAGCATTCGGATCACTACAAGACGAAGATCCCATATTGGCATTTTGTGTGAGAAAAGCAGTGATTGGAGCAGTAGTACTGCATAAAGGCATACTACCTCTATAGAAAGATGGATCATCTTTTGATGATTTTTAACACTTTAAATCATATTCTCTAGCCTCGATCTTTTGAATAAACTCTGAAGCAGTCAAATCTTCATTTTTGAAATAATTATTTCTTTCAACACGATAAGAAAAGTAGAATATGATACAGGCAAAGCATTCTTCACCGTATCACATTTATTAGATTCACTCGGTTCCATCTTTAATTTAAACATCTCAGCGATAAGATGATTAAATCTTATAGTCATTTCTTCCACAGTATCTCCTTTCAACAAGTTAAAGTTTCGAAATTGAAACTTCAACATTACCTTTTTACTTTCTTTAGTATTTCCCATACTTCTCATCTTAACATGTTGAAACAAAGAAGCATCGATCTTAATACTTCCAACTTGATGGAATATATTATCAGGTAAAGCCATAGTAAGAGTAGAATATGCTTTTGTTTCAATCTCTAAGGCCTTCTTCTCTTCTTGGGAATACTGTGAAAATGCCTTAGGAGTAAAACCAATAGTCTCATCACCAATCATAGGTACAGTATAAACTTCATTGAGACAATAGGAACAATCAGGATGAACAGAACCAAGATGTGAATGAAAACGTGGTTCCCACTTTGCAAAATCACTAAATTTCATTAAATGAGGACATTTGGAATGGGATCCAATTTCAGCGTCCAAGTTTTGCATAAGTTCGTTTTGAGAAGCTAACGCATAGAAACCAGCCATCTTGAACAAACGGGTTCAAAAAGAATCAATCAATCAAACTTCAAGGGTTATAAATGAAAATGTTTTAACGAACTAAGAACAGTAAGTATAACGAACTAGAAATAATGAATCATTTGTACGAATTGAGTGTTATGTGTGTAACGAATAAGGAACATTGAACCACGAACTGAGTCAACGAGTCAACGAATCAGATATTAACGAATCAGACTAACGGATTAGATTGACAAATCCAAATTCAATGTAACGAATCAAAGTAACGAATCTCTGAGTCAACCAAACAAATTAGAGTAACGAATCAACGATTCATAGTGACGAATCAAGAAACACGAAGTAGCTACAGTTGATAACGAATCAACTACAGTTACTTAACGAATCAGTTTGTTAAAATGGTTATAACAAACTTTTCCACGTGGCATAAGTTTGTTGAGAGTATGCTAACTAATCAGACCACGTGTCTGACGAATCAGGTCAAACGAATTAACTTTGATGACGAACTAAGGTAACGAATTACTTAAGATTAACGAATCCTCAACACATGATAAATATCTTCAAATCTTCATCATCAATTTCCAAAATTCTGGAAAACTGATGAACACACAGTACCAAACCAAATCCGTAATACTTCCTTAATATACAAATCATTCACTTGATATATCAAATTACTCGTACACTCTTTGCGAATCCAAATCGCAACATCTCGGACACTAACTTAACCAAATCCAAACACAATCGATCCAAACACACACCCTGTTTCGGTTTAACACAGATCCTGTTAGTGCACGGTTTTGCGTCTTGAGTCTTTGTAATTATCGTTAATGTATTTGTCATTTGTTTTAATGTAATAAACAATTACTTAGTTAGTTCGCTATGTAAGTGTCTAGTTCGCTAAAGTTGTTTAGCGAACTAAGATTTAAGTTAAGTCTCCCCTGATTCGTTAAGGATGTTAACGAATTAGGGGGTGATTCGTTAAGTTATTTCGTTTGTAATGTATGTAACGAAGCGGACTCTAGTTCGTTAGGGGATGTTAACAACTAGGTCCGTCTTCTATTTATAGGTGAACACTGTTCACGTTTAATTTAAAAGTTTTGAGAATTAATTAACGATACACTGTCCGAATCTCTCTCAATCTTCATCATAAGCTTATTCATATACAACTACTAATATACTGATAATATATATACACATAACACATAATCAAACATAATTATGAGCTAGATCCGAGTTAAGGATTAATCAAATACACACAGATCCGAGATCTGTTATAGTTATAGTGATTGATTCTCGGGTTCCAACAAGTGGTATCAAAGCTTTCGGGGCTCAATTGCACTTGATTTGGTGGTTTATTTAAAGTATTAGACGGTTAATTAGTATTAGGTATTGTTAGTGTTCTATTTGACTAATTTTGAATCAAACTGAGGTTAATTGAGTGAATTATGATGGAATTGGATTGGATTTGAGTTGGTTAAGGTATTGTGGATCGGAATTGATGTTTGGTTTGGTTTTGTTTTGATTTGGTACTTATTTTGGTTTATGGCCTAAACAGAGGTTTAGTTTTGGTACAATTGGTATCGAGAAAGGGTTTAATCGGTTACGATTTTAGTTGATTTGGATTCGCGATTAGTGTGCGAGTAATTTGATAGTTTATTGTGTATTTTGGTTAAGAATTAAGATAGTATTACAGATCTAAGTTTCTGGGTTTGGTGTTCATCATTTCCAGAAATCTGGAAATCTTCGTTGAAGATTTGAAGATTTGCATAAATAGTTGATTCGCTACCATATTCCTTTTGATTCATTTATATGTTTAACCCATTCGCTATGAGTTATAGTTAATTCGTTATCCATTCGTTAGAAACTTTAGTTGATTCGTGAAATTGTTTCGCTAACTCATCTGATTCGTGTTAACAGATTTGTGTGACACGTGTCTACCTTGGAATTTGTGTCATAACAACCTTTGCCACGTGGCATTCGGTGTCAGAGTTTGTTACAAACCGTTGTAACAGCCTGATTCGCTATTAGTTGATTCGTTATCAACTGTAGCTGGTTCGTTATCTATTTCGCTAAGTCTACCTTAGCGATTCGTTACTAAAGATCTTCTAATTCGTCAAGATTACACTTAGCAATTCGCTAGCCGATTCGTTAGTCAATTCGTTAGTTTGACTTACTGTTGAATCTGATTTGTTGACTTTTGATTCGTTGGATTGATTCGTTAAGTTCCATCTTGATTCGTTATCAGATTAATCTTATATTCGTTAAGATTTGATTAGTTAATTTACTGTTCACAGTTTGCTACAACTATTTACAGTTCGTTACATTTAACCCTTACATTTTTGATACTTGTCAAAAATGGCTGGTATGTATACACTAGCCTCACAGAATATGCTAATGCAACAAATGTTGCAACTTGATACCGAGATACGGTCACATTCAAAATGTCCAAGATTGATGAAGTTCAGTGACTTTGCCAAATGGGAACCTAGGTTTCGTGCTCATCTAGGATCAGTTCATCCTGACTGCTCATATTGTTTAGATGAAGTTTATACCGTTCCTATGATTGGGGATGAGACTATCGGATTCAAACCTAAAGCTATATCTCAATACTCACGGGAAGAGAAGAAGGCACTAGAGATAGAGACAAAAGCATATTCTACTCTAACCATGGCTTTACCTGAAAATATCTTTCACCAGGTGGGTAGTATAAAAATCTGTGCCTCTTTATTTCAACATATCCGAATGAGAAGTATGGGAAACACGGTTGAAAGCAAAAAAGGTGATGCTTAAGTTTTAATTCAGAAACTTTAATTTACTCAAAGGTGAAACAGTTGAATAAATGACAACGAGATTCAATCACTTGATTGCAGAAATGGATAAAATGAAGTTGGAAATTTCTGAGATTGACAAGATTGATACTATTAAGAGTGCACTACCAAGTTCGTATTCTACTTTTCTAATGGTATTAAAAGAAAACAGTTATTTCAATGAATACTTGATTGCAAGTGAGTTCTTACAAAAAATTGAAGCTCGTGAGTATGATCTCAAGTGTCAAAAATCATCCAAGGAAAGTCAAGATCCTACTTTCTATAGTGGTAGCATGCCTCTAAGTTCAACAATTTCACCGATCACTGCTTTTCTGACACATAACGCAAGAGAAAACGAAACAACCATCTATAGTGATCCTAGAGCATGTTTTTATGCTGTTGGTAACTCTGGATCACCAAATGTTTCTACTAGTTCGGGAAGTTCATCCACTGCAAGTCAGTTTGTCTCACCTCCAAATGTCAACATGAAAGAAGCTGAACAAAATTTTGCCTTTTTATCAGCTTTAATGACTTCTTACGAAAATCTGGTAGTAGCAAAATTGCTACTAGTGATCTGACTGATGAAGACTATGATCAAATTGATCCAGATGACTTAGAAATCATGGATTTAAAGTGGAACATGGCAATGATTGTTCGTAAGGTGAAAAAAATTATGCAAAGAACCGAAAAAGATCTTCCTGCACTGAAAAAGAAGTTGGGATTTGATAAGTTAAAGGTGAAATGTTATAATTGTCAAGAATTCAGGCATTTTGCAAAGGATTGTAACAAACCAAAGAAGGAGTATACTGGTCCTCGTGGTCAAAATCAAAATTCTTCAACATCACGAGGTTATGATGCTGAGAAGAAACCATCAAGTTCTGGACACAAGCAATGTTAGCTAATGGAGATGATTGGTCACAAAGACTACTGTGCAACGATAATCAAGCTAATTTGGATTTGTTTGGGTTGACTCAAGATCTTCATGATGCTAGTGGAAGTGAGGTGTCTTCTGATAATGACTCTGGATCAGATTCTGATGATTCCTGTGACAAGTCTACAATTGTCTTTGCTTGCTTGGCTAAGATCAATGAGGTTAGTCATTCTATTTCTGCTACATCATCGGTTAAAGTAAATTGTGCTAAATGTAAATCTAACAAACCTAAGTTAGAATCTTTAAAGAATCACAATGATAATTTAGTGAGAGAAATTGCCTCGCTAAAAGACACTTATCGAAAATCTCTCGAATCTCAAATGAGATCTTGTGAAAAGATTGAAGCATTTTAGACAAGTAATCATGATCTCAAAGCTGAGTTATTTGTGAAAATGACAATTAATGACCAAAAGTTTCAAGAAATCTTGAAACATCGTTCAAAGATAACCGAGCTTGAAAATGAGGTTCTTGAGTTAAAAAATAAATTGGGTAAATTTCGAAATTCTTCTTTTCTGTTAAATGAAATTATTGAAGTTTCTGGAAAACAAAAGGATTCAAAGAAAGGTATAGGTTTTGTTGAAATTCCTCCATCATTTCACAATGATTACAAAATTAACCCTTTTGCTCCAACTGAGGAAGATGTAATTCTTAAAGAACCTGTGATTTCAGAAAAATCTAAACATAGTAAGTCTGAAACTGTTAAAACCCAATTTGCTCCTCAGAAACCTCATGTTCAAAGCAACAAAGTCTTTGTTGAAAATGTTGACAAAGTTTTCATTGAGGATGTGTTTGAACCTGAAATTATACACAAGAACAAGAACATTCCAAGTTCTAATCACATACTTTGTGAACCTCATGAATTTGAGGAGGCTGTGTATGGTTTACACACAACTAAGATGAAACAAGATGCTCATGTCAAACCAGTGAAGGCTAAGAAACCAGAAAAACCCAAAATTTCTGATGAGGATTTGTTGCGTTTCATAAATCCTAATGCATCTAAGCCGTCATCTGCTCGTGTGTTTAAGTTAAAGGGGATGGACACGATGTTCACTGAGAAAGACATTCCAATCAGTATCATTTAACCTGAACTGATTAAGAGTATGTTTCACAATGAAACTTCCAAGGTTCATGAACTTGAACGTCAATATATTCAAGCAAAAACATCAGTCTCATCTGATCCATTGACTAAAGCAAAGCAAGTTTTAAAACAAGCTAAGAAAATTCAATTTGTAAAGTCAACTGGGACAAATACATTGAAAAGTTTTTCAAATTGTTCTAATTTAGATTTTTATTTGAAAAAGAAATCTGAATTATCTGATGATTTTGCTAAGAGCATGACCAAAAATGTAAGTCATCATTCATCATCTGTGTCACATGTTCCAACTAATTTTCAACATCATCATGTTGACATGCGAAGTTGTTTCCTTTGCGGTCAACAAGGTCATGTAGTAAGAAATTGTGGCCAGAAGAACAATCAGAATCTTCATCCTTTTATCAAGGACCATTACAAACCGGTTCCTTTGGTAAAGGAGATTCTGAAATAACCTGTGTCGTATGCTGATGATACTCATATTATGTTCTCTAATGTACATCCTCTAAAAGTTGTTCATGGGAATGAAACTCAAGGTTCCGTTAAACCTAAGTTTATTCCAACCGAACCAATTTACAAAAATGTTAATTCAAATGTAGTTCAAGCTGCGTATCTAAGACGAAAGTCTAAGAAACCTGTAACTTATTCTCAAGTTGCTGAACAATAATTGAAGGCGACTAAGGTTAATTTTTCTCAAGGAAACCAAAAGGTGCCCAAGACCGAGTTTTAGGCTGCCTTTTTGAACTAATCATTTTCATTTGCGTGTAAGCTACATCCAAGACCATCTCTGGTGAAAATTGGATCATGGATAGTGGATGTTCTCGTCAAATTACTGGGAATCTCAACCTCTTAACAAATGTAAGAAATATTCAAGGGGGTTATGTGGCATTTGCTGGGAATTCTGGGGGTATGATTACACAGGAAGGTGATGTTTCGAATGGGAAGATTACTTTTGAGAAAGTTAACTATTGTGATAAAGTGGACCATAATTTATTGAGTGTGTCGCAAATCTATGATAAGCAATACACTACAGTATTTACAGATAAAGAGTGTCTGATTTTGAAACCGGGTTATGTGATTCCCGAGGACATGGTTGTCATGCGATCACCTCGATCAAATGATATTTATGTCTTGAATATGAATTCTAATTTATCTACATAAATCAAAACGTGTTTTGTCTCGAAAGCAACCGAGAAGATTCAGTTCTTTGGCACCGAAGAATGGATCACATACATGTTAGTATATGATAATGCAATTATAGATCAAGTTACTGAACTTGATTGTGATGTTTCATCTCCTGAATTGGGTGAACATTACACTAATTTATTTGAAAATGTTTCTGTTTCTGAGAATCCTACTCTCAGGATTCACAATTACCATCCACAAGAAAACATTATTGGAGAACTTGATGTGGGAGTTCAAACACGACATCAAGTTGCTTCTTTAAGTGAAATAATGTCTTATGTGCTTATGCTGACTTACACTCATCTGGGATTGTAAATCTTGCTAAATTCACTTGTTTTCTATCTCAAGTAGAGCCAACGACTTCTCATGTGGCACTTCAAGATCCTTCTTGGGTAGAAGCTATGCGAGAAGAATTACAGCAATTTGCAAGACTAGGTGTTTGGGATCTTATTGACAAACCTGCTAAAGTCAAGAAGGCGATTCCGACTAAGTGGGTATATAAGTGTAAGAAAGATGATCGTGGGGTAATTGTAAGAAACAAGGCACGATTAGTTGTGCAAGGTTTTTATCAGCAAGAGGGTATTGATTATACTGAAGTATATGCTCCAGTTGCAAGATTATAGTCGATTCGAATCTTTCTGGCATATGTTGCTTACAAGAATATTAAAGTTTATCAAATGGATGTTACGAGTTCTTTTCTCAATGGTGAACTTCATAAGGAAGTGTTCGTTTTACAGCCTCCAGGTTTGAAGATCCTGATTATCCTGACCGTTTTTACCGATTAAACAAGGCATTATATGGTCTACCTCAAGCCCCGAGAGCTTGGTATGGCACACTCGTCGACCATCTGACGGATAATGGTTTCAAACGTGGAACTGTCGATTGCACTTTGTTTTATAAAAATATTGGTGATGATCTTCTACTTGTTCAGATTTATGTTGATGACATAATCTTTGGGTCTACAAACCAAGTTCGAAATGAGTTCGATGGGAGAGATGAATTATTTTTAGGGTTGCAGGTTCATCAGTCTGCGAAGGGAATCTTCATTCATCATACAAAATATGTGAACGATGTCTTGAGCCGATTCAAGATTACTGCCGGAAAAATCCCTTCTACTCCTCTTCCCGTGGGTAACAATTTATCACCGGATGAATTGGAGGATACCGTTGATCCGACCCTCTATCGTGCTATGATTGGTTCCTTAATGTATTTAACTGCTTCTCGAGCCGACATAAAGTTTGTTGTTTGTTTATGTGCTAGGTAACAAGCTAGTCCCCGAGTGACTCACCTGACAGCGGTCAAGCGTATTCTGCAATATCTAAAGGGAAATCCTGACATCGGGTTATGGTACCCCAAAGATGATACTTTTGATCTTACCGCTTATTCAGACTCAGACTATGGAGGATGCAAGATCAATTTCAAGTCTACTACAGTGGGATGTCAATTCTTAGGAAGCCGTCTTGTTTCCTGGCAGTGTAAGAAGCAGACAACGGTCTCCACTTCAACCGCTGAAGCTGAGTATGTTGCAGCCTCAAGTTGCTGTTCCCAGGTTTTGTGAATACAACAACATCTTCGCGACAATGGTTTGAAGTTTCTTACTACTCCCATCTTGATTGATAATTTTGCTGCTATTAGTATCACCAAGAATCCCGTACAACATTCTAAAACGAAACATATCGAAATTCGATATCATTTTATACGGGATTGTTATGAAAAGAAATTAATTTACCTTGAGAAAGTACATACTGATTTTCAGAAAGCCGATCTATTTACTAAAGCCTTTGATAAAACACTTTTTCATTTTCTGCTTGGTTTAAATGGATTGAAGACCCTTGCTGAGATCCTAACATTAGGATAATTATTTATTATTTTATCTGTTTTAGTTTCAATTTTACTTTGTTTTAAGGTTTTAGGGGTGAATCTTATAAAATACAAAAACATTGTGCTTTTTGTTTGTATAGATAAAACCCAAAAACATTAGAAAAATTTTGAAAAATCAAAAATATTGTGTTCTTTCTTGTTTTATTTTAATATTTGAAAAACCAAAAACATTATAAAACTAGAAAATACCAAAAAGATTGTGATTTCTGTTTGTACAAGAAATTTTGGAAAAATCCAAAAAGAATGTGAAATTTTTTTTTGTTTATAAAGAAAAATCCGAAATGACAAAAAGATTGTGTTTTTAAGTTTGTAAAGAGAAAAACCAAAAAGATTTTTGCTTATATGTCCTTTGCTTCTATTTTGAAGGACATATACTTGTATATGTTTGGTCCTGATAATTTCTCGTAAATATTCGGGTTAGCCATTTATCTGACAAATGGAAAGTACTTGGGGCGTTCGTTAAGCTTTCTACTTTATTTTTAGCTGAAAACTATGTCAGTTATTTAAGTTTGTGAAGCATGCTTGCATATATTGGTCATGTTATCTACTTGTAGATGAATAGGATAGCCATTAATTTATGAACTTAAATTAACTAGGGAAATTAAATTTTTTTTTTTTTTTTTTGTTTTATGCTCCTCAAAATTTTAAGTTTTTGAAGCAAAAAGAGAAAATGATAGTACATTGATTATTTGGCCCCAAATCCAGAAAGAAATAAGCTTAAAAGACTGTGTGCTTAATCATTGGTGCATTGATAGGTCTTAAACAAGCTATTAGAGTAAAGTAAGTGATATAAACCTAAAGAAAAGCCAAATTGAAAGAGGTGTTAGTCTCTAGCAAAAATCTCGGTGAGGATGGCAGAAATATAATAACCGGTCATACTGAGCATTATAGTTGTTGATCACCTAAAAATATAATAAAGCAAATAACAAGCGTTAAGATTTTGGACACTGTGAGTCTTTATGCGGCTTAATCATTTGGGTATTCATATGCATGAATATTTCACTCGCTTTTAGAGCAAATGCAAAGTCATTAAACTTGATCACTGCT